>NW_026874043.1:0-15619 GCF_032173495.1 Musca vetustissima | reverse complement strand
TATATATAATAAAGAACTCAAAATGTGGCCGAATGCACAAAACATACTAAAATAAGTGTAACCTAACATGTGACAAGTTTCGATGCAATTGGATTACATTTAGATATTTTGCTTTAAATTAATTTACATAATTTTGTTATATTGTAAGAAGCAACTCTATATCTGACCAAAATTTATAGGTTGCAGAAAGACCTGTTTAATTTCAAATTAATGGTCCTTCAAAAATGCGACGTCTGTTGTGCTTCCATCTGTTAAATGTACCCAAAGTGGTGAAGGGTATCATATAGTCGGCCCCGTCCGACCTTACTACTTTCCTTACTGTTTTTTTTCTGTATTTCTTAAAATGAAAAAACAACAAAGATGTTTTTTTACACTTCCTTGGAAATAATTTATGCTTTAAAAATTGTATATTACCTTATTTCCTCTGAATAATCGTTGTTAGTATTTTCTCTTAAGAATTTATTTTCCGCCATTGTTTTGATGCAAGTCATCCTCTCTTTTGATTAATCAAAACAAACGAGCATATTTGACAAATATTATTTGTTAATCAGCCTATTACCATCAACCCTACCCCACAAATTAGAAAACACAATTACACCAAACGCCAAGAAATGGTTTGTTATTAATCTCTTCTATTCATCTGTATGGATGACGTCATCATTCTGTCACCTCAAGCAAGTTGCATGATGCAACTCCTTTGAAAACAACAACAGATCATTGAAATGAGAACAAAAGAACAACTCTTTTTCCTAATTGCATTTCTCTCTCTCTCTCACTCTCCCATTTACTACTGAATGCCAAATAATTGTTCCGTTATTTATTTGTTGTTTTTGTGGTAGGCTCTATTATTGTTGTTTTGCCTTTGCCCTTGAAATTGAAGTTAGTCTTCGTTCAACTTTACATTCGTTCGTGTGTCGTAGTCATGTGGCTCCATTGAATTACGTTGCAAATTTTAATAACACAATTAATAATCACAAATATTTTGTTAAAATAAATAAAAAAGACTTTATTAATAGTTATTTATAAGTGAAGTGTTGAAAAAAGTGTTGTTTTTATGTAATGTGTAAAAAAGTAGTAGAAAACGCAGACATTTTGGGATTTTTTTTTTTTCTTTCTTTCTGAAAATGAGAGAAGGGAGCCAAAGGAGAGCAAATCTCCAAAGAGAGTGTAATTAAGAATCAAAACAAAGAAGTGATTATAAAAGAGATTGAAACGATTTGGTTGCTAATGTGATTTTATGTAACTAGCAACAACAACAATAAGCTTTATTTTTTATTTTAAAAAGGCTTTGTTTTGGTTTTACCGGCAAGGAGGATTGTTGTTATTGTTCCTCTGTTAACAAAGTTGATGAGTGGAGAGATAGTGTTCGTCAGTGTTTATTTTTAAATCAAGTAAAATCAAAACCAAATGAGACGTTTGCCTCGGAATGTGTTAAATACAACAAATACAATGAGGATGTGGACAATCAAATGTAAAAAAAGGACAAGTGCGGCATAAGTGTGATTATGTAAATGTATTGAAAATGTACCAAGAAGAGTAAACACCCCATCAGAAACGTACATTTAGTTTTATTAATAATTGAAATTTGTTTTACAAAAATTAGAAAAATAATGCATCAGCGACAACAACCAACCACATTAGCTTTCGTTCTATGTGTATTCGTGTATGGAGCATCGGTTAACGCGAGTGTGTGTTTATAAATATCGGTTATAAGCAGAACGTGTTTAACACAATTAAATAGTTGGTGGATTTCATTACAATAAATGATGAAAAGACGGAAAACAACCTTTGCAAATGAGTGCTTATGATGGCACAATATTAAATTATTGAAAGTTTAAAAAAAATTCTTACAAAAATTAATTAGTATACAAAACGAGAATGTCTGGGGTTGATTTATAAGTTCCGGTTCTAATAAAATTAACACACTTTAACGTCCAAATTTCGATTTGAATCAAGGGATACCTATATACGACGATGGTAAGTTTGTATTATTATTTTATTATACAACTGCGACTACTATTACTATTTTTCGATTTGTTTATAAAGTTGTTTTTCAACACTGCCAGTAAATTGATGTTTCTTAAAAAACACTAAGTGGAGACGTCGATTTTAAAAGAGAAAAATTCTCATGCAGTTTATTTCGTTGGTTAGCTAAGTGCTTCGCTTTGTTAGAAGAGACATTTGGGTATAAAGGTTTTTTGTAAAGAAGCTTGAAATAGGGTTAGTGCACCAATAGTCGGCACTTTAAGAATTTTCGCTTTTTAAACGTTTCACCATTTCAAGTGCATCTTTTCCACGATATTATATTTATGTTAATCTGTTTCGAAATTTTGTTGTTTAATTAATTTGTATTAAAGTAGATTAAATTAATAATTATGTAATATAGTGCCTTTGTGCCAATAGTCGGCACCTTTTTCAAATTGTCGGGTGTTATGTTTCAATAGTCGGCAAAAATTATATATTTAATCGATTTTTCTGCTATTTGCAATAATAAATTATTGCTATGGGGCGTTTCCATCAGTTTTGTATTGAAAAAAAGTTATATAAAATAATATTATTTATTAAAATATTACAATTATAAAATATGGTGCCGACTTTGGGAACCTGTTATCCAATTCTCGGCATGTCCAAATAAGGCATTTCAGAGGTTTTATAATTTTTTTATAAATTAATCGTTATTTAGAGCACTTTTTTTTAATTGTTTGCAATTTTGAGCCAAAATGATAGAAAAGTTGCTTATTATTCACCCATATGCCGACTATTGGAACACATTAAAAAATTTGTTCCTAAGGTCGGCGTCGATAAAAATATCATAATTACAAATATTTTTTAATAATTTTAAATTCTAAAATATTCTCCTAATTTTATACAGAGATAGGTTGCAGTATTATTGAAGGTATTTTTTACTTTTAGTCATAGGATTTTTTAGTTATTTGAAGTTACATAAAACAGATGCCGACTATTGGTACATTTAAAGTAGAGCCCTGAAATTGTTCGCATAGGTTAAATGTATTGGTACACTGTTCGGCCCTTTAAAAATTTTCGTATTTTAAATGTTTCACCATTTCAATCGCATTTTTCCCCTACGTTGTATTTAGGTTCATTTGTTTCGAAATTTTGTTTACTCCTCGATGTCAAAAATTTTGTTGAATTCATTCGTATTAATGTTGAGTAAATTGACAATAAGGTACAATAGAGATACAATCCAACCTGCTACAATTTAGTATTTTTGATTGCCATTAGGTGGAAAATGCAATAATTATCCATATTAGCTCTTGTTTTGGATTAGCCCCTTATAACAAATCGGCTGTACATTCATATTTTCAATCGAAATGGATCTAATTTTGAATTTTTGGTTCTCACTGTGTAGAAAATCCCTCTAACAAAACAAATCAATATCGGTACATGTTTCGGAATAGCAATTATCCATTATTCGGTATTTTGAAGCTTTTATGCACATTTTCAACCTAATCAGCTTTATTTTTATGTCCTTCACCACACTGTGGTAGTCGTTGTGCATATGTTTGTAACAGGCAAAAGGAATCGAGATAGACCCATGGTTCCTTTTGAGAATATGCATAGAATCACTTTCTGAGTCGATTTACGCATGTCCGTCCGTCCATGTATTTTATGTTAAAAAAGTACAGGTCGCATTTATGATCCGATTTGGATGAAATTTGGCACAGTTCACTTATTTGGCCCAAGGATGAACCCTATTAAAATTGGAGAAAATCGGTTCAGATTTAGATATAGCTCCCATATATAGTAACGCCCGATTTAATGTAAACGGTGTACCAAAAAACCTAAAAATCATTCGATTTGCCCGAATTTTGGCATAGTGTACTGAATTAAGTCTAGAATGACATGTGCTAAGTTTCGTGAAAATCAGTTCAGATTTATATATAGCTCCCATATATAGTTTCGCCCGATTTTAGGTAAATGGTTGTCAAAGTTCCTATATATCTTCCGATTTGCACGAAATTTGGCATACCGTACTGAATTGAGTCTAGAATGATGTTTATAAAATTTCTTGAAAATCGGTTCACATTTAGATATAGCTCCCATATATAGTTTCGCCGGATTTTAGGTAAATGTTGCACCAAAGTCTCTGAAAATCATTCGATTAGCACGAATTTTGGCATAGCGTACTGAATTGAATCTAGAATGATGCGTGCAAAAGTTCTTAAAAATCGGTTCAGATTTGGATATAGATCCCATATACAGTTTCGACCGATTTAATGCAAATGGTTCACCAAAGTCCGTATATATCTTTCGATTTGCACGAGTATACAATTTCATATTAATGGCCCTTCCGAAGTGGTGAAGGGTATATTGATTCTTATTTAATTTTTCAGTTTCTCCGGGGTGTCAAATAATAGTACCAAAAATTATCAATATCTCATTTCGTTTTGGTATAGATATATAACGATACCAACCGATTTTCGGTATAGCCGCATTTTCCAAACGATGTGGTTATAATATATACAAGTCTGTGTATATGTATACTTTTTCGGAAAATAATCCCTATAGGCCCAACTTTTTATATGGGCATTTTTTAGGTTTTTACAGCAAATTGGCAATTGAGGGTGGTAAAGATCTTAGCCTACATTTTTCGAAATAGGTTCGTTTTTTCATATAGCCTTTATATAAAGTTCCCAGAATTTTGTTCAGATTTTTAGCAGCAGTTGTAGGTGATAATCATTTTATTAATAACATTTTCGAAATAGGTCCAATTTCTTGATATAGCCTTCATATAAAAATCCGGATATTTTGAAGGTTTTCTTCGAATTTTCCAAATTTGCAATATCAATTTGCAATGTTTTGTCATAGTCCCAAGTTCGAACCCATTTTAGGTATTAATAATTTTTTACCGAATTGCTTTTGTGGGAAAAATAACTAAGTTTGACGAAAATTTTTACTCCGGAAAATATGACAAGGTAAGAAAAAAGAGAGCCTATAATCGTTTAAGAGGCTGCAAATATCGCGGATTATAACCCAGACACTGCATAAAGATCTGCAGAAAATAAGAGTTCGGTGGTAGTTGTGTAGAGTATCATATGGTCGGTCCCGTTTTGATTTGAATCGCAGATTATAGCACAGACACTGCATAAAGATTTGCAGAAAATAAGAGTTCGGTGGTAGTTGTGTAGGGTATCATATGGCATAGCCCCCGTAAAAGTATAGCGCCCTATTGTCAGTATTTTGAAGGTATTTGGCCACCTTTACCCATTGTAGTGAATGTTTTGATATGACCTACATATAATGATCCCAAACCATTTTCGGATTTTGTAAAGATTTTAGCAACATTTTCTCACAGAAGTGTCAATAATTTTGCAATTGAAGGTGGCAGTAGTTTATTTGTTTTGTTTGGTGATATAGCCTCCATATAAAGGTCCGGGTATTTCTAAGGGTTTCTCTGAATTTTCTACTGAAGTTGTTTCAATGTGATAATCCGTCTTGAAAAAAGGTTCATGATTTAAAATAGCCCCCATACAAATGTCTGGTATGTTGGCGTTCCTACCCCAGTTTTCCAACCAGAGTGTCTTCAATTTGGAGCACTATTTTTTCAGAGCATGGATATAATGCAATAACATAGACACCGTATAAAATCCGAACCAATTTAAGGAATTTTGATTTAAGATATAGTTTCTTATTTCTTCTACGTTATTAAAGAAAATTTCGTTTCTGGTTTAAAAATAAACCAGATTCAGCACATCTCTTTTGCTAAGTAAGCTAGAAAAACATTATTTAGTTCTTATAATTTCGTTTTCTACTACCTTCGAAGTACTACACACTCCTCCTCCTACTCATAGTGCGCCAATATAATAAATATGCCACTTAATAAATTTAAATTAAGCTTATCTCAGCTCTGTTTGGCTACAAATTTAAGCGGAATATTTATTTTTTCTAATGATAAAAGCTAATTTAGCTACAGAAAACCAATTTGTTCGAAGTGCTAGAAATCAACTTTTAAGTAAAATTTACGTTCCAAAAGGAAAATACAAGGAGAGACACTGAGAAAGAAAAGGGGGAAAGAGAAAACAAACTTGGGGAGAAACTTCTAAGACATATAAATAAAATTTGTAAATAAAACTTTTCTGGCCACAATTTCAAACTGAATTTCTTTTTTATAAGCAAAGAAAAAACAAGAATTCTTATCACTTGGCAAACAGGAGGATGGCCAATGAGCAGAACGAACAACATCAAAGCATTGGTAGTTTCATTTATGCTGGCAGCTGTGATGGTGGTTGTGATGATGTTCCTCCACTTTTACTTACTTCAAATACAAGAAGTTACGCTAGACTTCAGGTGGCAATACGCTGAAGGTAATAGCCACGGCCTTCTGAAGGCTAACCGGGTTAAGACAAAAACTAAGGGCAGGTATTAATGCTTCAGATACACTGCAACACAAATGAAGACATTGAGACAGGAGAAGAACAACAAAAAATGAAGCCACCGACGACTAACACAGACGGTTAAAATGAAGCAAGGCGCAGCGAAATGGGGAAACAGGAAACTCATTATATGATGAACGATACCAGAAGTGGTCTTTAATTACGCGGAGGCTGTAATTTATTAACAACTTTAAACAAGTCAAATTACAGCTTAAGCTCAGGTGTTTGGTTTGGTGTTCTTTGTGAGCGAGGCTGTCATTTCGGGTGGATGGGGTGTTTTATGGGTGAATGCGTTTCTGTGTTTTATTCCTTTTTTTAAGATATGAGGAAATACTTTTGGAATGAGATTATTTTTCATTTAAGAGCTAAGACGAAATCATATAATTTATGTACAATAAATTTATGAAGTAATTCTTTAAAACATAAATCCTTTAAAAGGGAATGAGAGCTTAGGGAAAATTTATTACAATGACGCTAATTGCGAATAACTGGACTAGAATTTAGACATCAATTGGTTTATGAGGTGCTCTGTAAATTCAGTATGATTTTATAAACAGAATTGCCGTTTGTCAAGGAGCGTAAAATTGGACAGAAGAAAGACTCTGAAATGTGAAAATGCACTGGTGTATGTTTTTCCAAAGGTTACCTGTCATCAGTAGCACATCGTGTAGGGAATATGGAATTGGGTTATGTTATGGTAGTTATTCCTCTGCTTTCCTTTCCATTCAAATTTGAATTTTATTGGTGTGAGTTTTCTGATGCTTACCTGTGACCGCAAAGAAGGGCGCTTCTAACATTAATAAAATGCAACGTGGCACTTAGCTGTGAATATCAGACCAGATCGGCTATATCTTCAAGAGTTCTTGAAATTTTCACTTGAAATTTTGTAGAGACATTCTTGAATTAGTGTAGATCCGAATTAAATCAAAAACATTTTTGACCCCGAGAATGGGGGGGTCCCCTTAAGTTTAATCACATAGACATCAACATGTGTAACATAAATTTCATCTCAAAGGGTGAAATAGGGATAAGTAAATCGACTTTCGACTAATCGATTAATCGACTTTTTATACTGAAAAGACTAAAAGTCGAAGTCGACTTTTGACCTTCGAGAAAATCGCAAAGTCGATCGATTTTCGATTTTCTTCATAAATTCTTGGTTTATTATCACAAAGCCGAAATTGTCACAAAATTAAACATTCCAGAACTTTTTTTCATATATTGACAACAATTCTTATAAAAAATTACCTTTTTAGTCGATTTTGCTTTAGTTGGTAAAAGTCGAAAATCGATTTTGAACAGGTTTTACATAGTCGAAAGATAGAAAAGTCGACTTTTTGTCAAAGGAAAAAATCTAAAAGTCTAAAAATCGACTTTTAAGTTAGAGGCAAAAATCGAAAAGTCAAAAAGTCGACTTTTGCGCTCGACTAGGTATCCCTAGGGTGAAAATATATATTTGATCTGATTTGGTCGTTTCAATCGGACATGCCTTGAGAATTGATGTACGATTTACCTCACATCGATTTACCTTTATTTAAATCTGAACCGGCTTCGACAAAACATTACACACGTCATTCTAGCCTCAGTGTGGTAAGCTGTAGAAATGTTTGTCTCAATCGCAAAAACATTGGGACATTGTCAGAACATTTGTTCCATAATTCGTCGGTCCTATGAGCAGTTATTCCAATTTGAAAGACCATGTTTCGAAACGTTGTATTCCCATCGAATTCGTGGCCTTCCCCTTCTGTGTGAACCATCAGTTGGCTCGGTTTTAAATGCCTTTTTCAGCTGGGGGTATCCTCATGAATTCTCACAATATGACCTAGCCACTTTAGTCGCTGCAGCTCGATACGCTTGACTATATCGATGTCCAAGAAGAGATAGCATAGCTCATGGTTTATTCGACGACGATATTGCCCGAGTCTACTGGACGTCTTGCGCATTGATACTATCAGCTTGGTCTTTTCGCCATATTAATTTTACAGGAATGTCGAAAGCAGGTATGGCTTTAAACACCTCTGAACGGATAGGGCTGTCGAATGTGTCTTTATAGTCGACGAATAAGTCAAATGTGTCGATGTGTTTTTCGGGAGTCTTTTCCAGGATCTGGCGCAGAGTAGAAATTTGGTCAATAATGTCATTGACCATTGGCTTCATATGTTCACATAGCACGCTGAAGATAGCACTTGATATGAGATGGAAAGGAGACTTATTCCTCTATAGTTGGCACATATCGTCGTGTCTCATTTTTGTGCACAGGATGCTGAGGTTATAATCATTGGGCATGCGATCCTCTAGCCAAATTGTACTTATCAGTTGGTGCATGCTCCCGAGCAGCATCTGACCACCAGTCTTGAATAGTTCGGCTGGTTACCCATCTGCACCTGCTGCTTTATAGGTGGTATACACTCTTTACTGTCATCTCTTTTATACCAGACGCTTTGCAAAGTCCTCATTTTAGATCCTTAACACGCTGTCTGTATCTGTCACCAGGTTTCCTTCGTTATCTCTGCACGATGATGTACCTGTGCCAAAGCCTTCGGTTTGGTGTTTTACTCGTTTGTAAAAATTCCGGAATTCGTTCTGACTCGTGTACATTTCGCTCTTCTCTCCTTTTCTCCCGATAATTCTCCATCACAGTACGTGTTGCTACTATCTGCATGGTTGCCCTATAATTTGCGTTTTTCACATCAGTAGCATTACGGCTCTCCTGATCGTACCACGGGTTTCTTGGCGGTGGTCTTTGGTACCCAAGTTTTGCTTTTGCTGATGTTTGTAGGGAGTGGACAATTCTTTGCCATTGTGATCTATACTATTATCAGGGCAAGAAGTGCTTTCGTCCATCAGGGGGGTATGTTGGGGGGAGTAGGTCTGTGCTACATGTTGTGTTTGCAGCTTTCGTCGATCGATGTCGTGTTTCCGTGTTGTGTTACATCGCACCTTTGCTGCTACATTAAGACGAGTGGGAACCTTTGTCGCTTCAAGGTAGTGGTCCGGATCGATATTCGCTCCTCGGATTGATCGAACGTCTAAACACTTGATGAATGCCCTCCGTCTATCAAAACATTTTGATTTCTCGTTGCTTGATCAGGAGAAATCCAAGTGGCCTTGTGTATATCGAGATGCTTGAATCTGGTACTTCTAACTACCATGTTGTGTGCTGCAGCGAAGTCAGTCAACCTCAAGCTGTTGTCGGATGTGGGGCCATTCCGATTTTTGCATTAAAATTTCGTAGCAGAATTGTAATGTCATTAAAATTTCGTAGCAGAATTGTAATGTCATGGCCAGGGCAGGGCTCGTATGCAATTTCTAGGCGCTCGTAAAATATGTCTTTGGTCTGTTCATATCATACTGAAGTAGAAAAATTTCGCTGGAATACGTATTATAGCAATTCGCTCATCAACTGGAGTGAATCTGGAGACGAGGTCTTTTATTCTCCTGTTAACCATAAATCTGCCGCCAAATGCATGTCTCGTTTCATGGCAGCTATAATACAGTGCGTAATCGTCTGATTTACTTACTCCTGTCCCTTTCCTGTATCGTATTTCCTGTAAGGCAATAATATCGGCATTGTACTTCTTGAGTACCTCCGACTACGCGAAAACTGCGCCTGTTCTGTAACACATGCGCACATTCCAAGTGCAGATCAAGGTCCTTTATGCGTTTGCGGGGGTCGTCAAAATTGAGGGTTTGGTTTTCTTTTTCGTTGCTTTTTCATAGTATTGGTTTTTTCGAGTGTGTGCAACTAACCTGACGAGTCAACCCATTTTTGTAGTTCATATGGGTGAACTCGCGGCACATATCAGTTCACTATTGACATCCCCTATGCCACCCTGTGTTTTTATACCATCATCCTTATGGCTAATGAGGGTATATAAACTATTATAGGGTGTCAATGCGCCTCATCGAAATATTGGTGTTTCTTTGGATCAAATCCGTTTCAGAAAATTTGGAGTCGATTTGTCTGTCTCGAAGGGAATAATCGATTTCATCCATACTTTGCACATGTTAATATTTCGTCCAAATTTAGTTTGAGTTCGATGATGGGGAATATCGGTACCTCACCCACAAAATGGTAAAAATTGTGCTAAAAATTAATTTTATGCAAACGGAATATCCGATTTTAACGAAAGTTTGTACAATATATTATCTTTACCAGGCCTAGGTCAAGTAGGAAGATGGGAACCATTGGTCCACTTCTGCTGGTACCTCCCCCACAGAGGGTCAACATTTTCAATATTAATAAATCCAGTATCAGGCGAATGGAATGTCCGATTTGAACCAAACTTTGCACAACCTAGTACCTTTGCCAAGTCTAGATACAGATTGAAGATGGGATTGATAAACTCCATCTGATGCACTTCATCTGGTGCCTCCCCCACAAAGGGTAAAAATTTGCAATATTTATAAATCCAATATAAGGCGAATGGAATGTTAGATTTGAAGCAAGCTTTGCACAACCTGTTATCTAGACCAAGTTTAGATTAAGTTCGAAGATGGGACTCATTGGTCCACTCCTTATCCGTATTTCCACACAAAACTTAGTGCAATTTTTAAGTCTGGACTGCTGCAGTCTCACATATATCTATCCGGAATATTATTGACATATCCTTCACATAAAGGCCCCGCCCTATTTTCGGAACATTTTTTGACATAAGGTATCAAAGGTTTTAGCTGAAATTGATCATCAATTTCGAGGTCTTGGATTGTTATGCCCATATTTTAGAACCATTTTTTAGAGTAGTCTTCATATAAAGATTCGGTCCCATATTCTGTATTTTAAAAATTTGAGCTGAAATGGTAGTAATGTGACATTCCAAGTTCTTGAAGAGTAAAAAACATACTTACGGAAATGTAGGTCTGTTTTTTTTTTTATAGAGAGTTCCAATACAAAATTCCTGCTTATTGTTTCTTATTTTGATTTTCGTAGTTCCAGTTTTCAACCTAAATGTTTGTAATACACAAATTCGGATTCTTAATATACTCTCTATGGTATTATTGCCCAATAGGAATTTTCCACCCCAGATTCAATTTTATGCCAAAATTCTATCGTTTTGGTGTAGGCTCCATATAAAGGTACCTCAAGGACTAGGTACTAGATTCCTATTTCCATGATTTATTAAACAGATCATTAGTTGGGACATAATATGAGACATTTATTTTGAAAGTGGTTTAAGTCCATTTAAGGTGTTGTGAGAGAAATCTAGGTTTTTATACAATATTTCAATATATTTTATATAATATTTCAATAAGAAATTTATGCAAGAAATTTTGGATACTGAAATCCACCGTGCTCTGTAACGTTAACCACCTGCTTCCCCTAGCTAAAATCTTCTGCAACTTTATCTAACTAATTTCAATGAAAACACAATATTTACATTATATCTTCTTCGTTTTCCGTTATTATTTCTACTTCATCATCATCCTCTCATTTGTTTCCTTAAATTGTCTATAAGAATAATATTTGCAATCCTTTCGAAACTTTTCACCGAACGGAATTCTTTACATTTTTCTAATTGTTCGATAAAAGTTAATTTGTTTATGTAGCTGGAAAATTATTTCGCACACAATTTGTGTGTAAAATCATTTTCTTCATTTCATTTCGTGTTCTTGTGCTTGGCTTGTGTCAAAATTTTCTGTGGTGATTGACGATGATTGAAAGGCAGAAGAGGGGGAAACGAAGTGATTACAAATCATCAAGGGGTGGAATGTAACTACGATAACTGAGTGCTGGGTGCCAATGCTGGTGGTTGGTGATGGGCCACTGATAAGATGAGTTGTCAGCATTTAAAAAGGGCTCCTTATTAAATCTACTTAAAAAGTTGTTAAGCTGAAAAATTGCTGTTTGCTTAAGTCAACAAAAAACGTTGTGTTGCGGAAAAGCCTCAAGTCATTTTAAACCGGTTGTGTGAGTGTGTGTGTATGTGTGTCTGTATAAGCCAAAAACTTAGTAGAAATATACAAGGCCCAAGAGTCACAGATAAAGTGATTGTGAATAGAGAAGAAGAAGGTGACACACAATTACCTTAGATTCAAATTATGGTAGTGTTGATGAGATTGTGGCATCAGAGTTGCCACTTTATACTCGAAACAAATAGTTGAAAGAAAGGACTCCAAAAAATATTCTTTAAAAAATCCACGCCTTGTTTAGGTCTCTAAAAAAATATTCTTTAAAAAATACACGCCTTGTTTAGGTCTCTAAAAAAATATTCTTTAAAAAATCTTCGCCTTGTTTAGGTCTCTAAAAAAATATTCTTAAAAAAAACCCCTTGTTTAGGTCTCTAAAAAATATTCTTTAAAAAATACACGCCTTGTTTAGGTCTCTAAAAAAATATTCTTTAAAAAATCCACGCCTTGTTTAGGTCTCTAAAAAAATATTCTTTAAAAAATCCACGCCTTGTTTAGGTCTCTAAAAAAATATTCTTTAAAAAATCCACGCCTTGTTTAGGTCTCTAAAAAAATATTCTTTAAAAAATCCATGCGTTGTCTTGGTCCTTAAAAAGCATTCTTTAAAAAATCCTTGCCATGTATGGGTCCTTAAAAATATTCCTTCAAAAATCTACGCTGTGTCTGGTTTCTTAAAAAACATGCCTTGTCTGGGTCCTTACGCCGAATAGTGCTGTAATTATTTTTTTGGAATTCTGGGACGAAACTTTCTGCGCCTCTAGATTGTGAGTCACTGAATCGAAAAATTTGATTTGTATATATTTTCTTATCAGAATAATCGATTGGATCGATTTTTGGGCTGTGACCATTACATTAAACGAGCACTGCTCGGGTACAGGTTTTTATACCCTTCACCACCCTGTGGTGCAGGGTATTATGTCTTTATGCATATGTTTGTAACAGGCAAAAGGAAACGAGATCGACACATGGTTCCTTTTGAGAATACGCATAGAATCACTTTCTGAGTCGATTTATGCATGTCCGTCTGTCCGTTTGTAGATGTTAAATTGTAAACAAAGTACAGGTCGCATTATGATCCGATTTGGATGAAATTTGGCACAGCTCACTTATTTGGCCCAAGAACGAACCCTATTGAAATTGAAGAAAATCGGTTCAGATTTAGATATAGCTTCCGCATATAGTTTCGTCCGATTTAAGGTAAATGGTGCACCAAAGTCCCTATATAGCTTTCGATTGGCATGCAATTTGGCATAGAGTTCGGAATTAGGTCCAGAAGGATGTGTGTCAAATTTCGAGAAAATCGGTTCAGATTTAGATATAGCTCCCATATATAATTTTGTCCGATTTTAGGTAAATGGTCCACCAAAGCACCTATACATCATTGTTTTTGCACGAAATTTTACATGGCGTACTTAATTGAGTCGAGAATGACGTGCGCCAAATTTGGAGAAGATCGGGTCCGTTTTATATAGCACTCATATATATTTTCGTCCGATTTAAGGTAAATGGGGCACCAAAGTCCCTTCATATCTTTCGATGTGCAAGAAATTTGGCATAGGGTATTGAATTAGGTCCAAAATGATATGTGCTAAGTTTCAAGAAAATCGGTTCAGGTTTAGATATAGCTCAGATATAGAGTTTTGTCAGATTTTATGTAAATGGTGCACAAAAGTCCCTAAATATCTTTCGACATGCGCGAAATTTTGCATGGCGTACTCAGTTGAGCCCAGAATGACGTGTGCCAAATTTCGAGAAAATCGGGTCAGTCTTATATATAGCACCCACATATATTTTCGTCCGATTTAAGGTAAATGGAGCTCCATAGTCCATATATATCTTTCGATTTGCACGAAATTTGCAATTTGCAATAGTGAATTAGGTCGTCGTATTTGTTCGTTCATGAAAAGTGTATTTAAAAACATTTTATGGTTTTTTTTTCTGTATTTTTATGTGCACTTGATGTTGTTGTTGTTCTCCATGTTCATGGGGATTTTCGTGTCCTTGAGATGGATATCATGTTCCTTCGAAAAGGCGACGTCTGTTAGGATAAGTAGAATATATTCAAAGTGGTGAAAGTTATCATATAGTCGGTCCAGTCCGACATTACTACTTTCCTTACTGGTTTTAGGCTTTAGGTTTTAGTTTTAGTCACCACATGGTGATGCTAGCATAGCTCGGGTTAAAAAACATTCTTTAAAAATCCACGCCTTTAAAAAATCCACGCCTTGTATGGGTCCTTAAAAAATCCACGCCTTGTATGGGTTCTTAAAAAATCCACGCCTTGTATGGGTCCTTAAAAAATCCACGCCTTGTATGGGTCCTTAAAAAATCCACGCCTTGAATGGGTCCTTAAAAAATCCACGCCTTGTATGGGTCCTTAAAAAATCCACGCCTTGTATGGGTCCTTAAAAAATCCACGCCTTGTATGGGTCCTTAAAAAATATTCTTTAAAAAATCCACGCCTTGTATGGGTCCTTAAAAAATATTCTTTAAAAAATCCACGCCTTGTATGGGTCCTTAAAAAATCCACGCCTTGTATGGGTCCTTAAAAAATCCACGCCTTGTATGGGTCCTTAAAAAATCCACGCCTTGTATGGGTCCTTAAAAAATCCACGCCTTGTATGGGTCCTTAAAAAATCCACGCCTTGTATGGGTCCTTCAAAAATCCACGCCTTGTATGGGTCCTTAAAAAATCCACGCCTTGTATGGGTCCTTAAAAAATCCACGCCTTGTATGGGTCCTTAAAAAATCCACGCCTTGTATGGGTCCTTAAAAAATCCACGCCTTGTATGGGGGGGGGGGGGGGGTTCCCTTAAGTTGTTTTCAGATTGCCGTTATAGATATGTATATCGCTAGCTAAAATGCAAAACGGCGTAACTAACAAAGCATAATTGTGTAGGAGAAGCATATTGCATATGACGATTAATAGACTATAACTTTTTTAACAAATTTAGTTATTTAGTTTAATGGCAGTCATAACAATTAAGTAAAAATTTGAATTTTTTGTTAGTTACGCCTTTTTGCATTTATCAAATAAACCCACTTGTAGTTGCGTCTTTTGGTTTTTTTGTTAATAGAAGCTCCTTTTTTGACCGCAGACGTGTAAAACTTTGTCAACATATGTAGTTTATTGACATTCACAATATTCATTCAAAAAGTCAATTTTCAATTGTTTGTTAGTTACGCCTTTTTGCATTTTAGCTGACGATATGTTTGCTATATATTCTATATATAGTTTTTTACAGTTAAGTTGAAAAGTTTGGCCTGTTTTATAATTTACTTATATTTAACATTTCAATAAGTTGTTGTTTAACGTT
>NW_026874042.1:0-157153 GCF_032173495.1 Musca vetustissima | reverse complement strand
AAAACAAATGTTATCGATTCTGATTGTTTTTCAGTCGATTGTCGACTGCGAATGCTGAGAAAAACAAAATGAATAAATAGAAAAAACAAGGAAGCGAAGAAGAGAAGAAAACACAAAATACACAAAACAAATCAAATTTTCTTTCATCGAGGGTCGAAAAAGTTTTTTTTGGATTGGTATTTTTCTTATTCCCCACATAAAAATAAAAACAATCAATCGCCGAGCGGTAGGACAAAATCGAAACGTCCAAGATTAAGGAATACCGTAATCCAGCACAATCTATTGACGAGGCCGACCACGGCATGGCAGCAGCAAATGACTCAGGTGTTGACACAAGTAATGATAGCAATGATGGAGTTACAGCCAGTGCGAGTATTATGATAACACCGCCACCGCCAATAATGCCGCCCACACCAACATCGTCACCGAATACACATGAGTGGCCCACCATCAATCCCAATGCATTCCATTTGAATTCGGAAGAGCATTTTGCATTTCCTACCTTGCCGCCACTGCCGCTGAACTCATCGTCGTCGCAGTCTCCCGACTATATGTCCAGCATTATCCATCCCAGCACCCTGCCCTCCAGCAGTCACAATTTCAAAATGCGTCCCCGTACTTGTATCAAGAGCAAACTGCGCTTCAGCTATAATAATATTTTTGCCGAATCTGCTGGACGGAAACTGCGCTACGCCGCCTGTACCAATAACATAGAACTCCTGACAAAGGTACTGGAGGCTGGTGCACAGCCAAATGCGGCGGACGAATACAAACGCAGTCCGTTACATTTGGCCGCCTGCCGTGGTTACATACAAATAGTCCAACAATTATTGAAATTCGGGGCCAACCCCAATGTGGTAGATTCTCTGGGCAACACTCCACTCCATTTGGCTGTTATATCTGCAAGTTCAAATAATTTTAATGTGGTGGTACGTGTTCTACTGCAGGGTGGCGCCAGTGTTCATATGTATGATCGTAGTGGCAAAACGCCATTAGAATTGGCCGAGGCCAAATTACGGTTACTTCGTACACGCTATGAGAATCCAACACCGGAAACCAGTAAAATTCTCGAAGATATGTGCATGTTGACGGCCCTCATCTTAAGATATATGGCGAAGCAACAACGCGAATTAGAAGATCTCTCAAATCTGGAGAAACGCCTGCAAGACCTGAGCACCCGCGATGATCAAGAACAGGTTGTTTCTCAGACGGCTGATGAATTATTGGCCAGTATCGAAAGTCTGTCAATAAACAAATAGAGAGTAAATGTTGAATTGAAAAATAAAGTAAATAGATATTTGCGGGTAGTAGAAAACCAATACATATAGAGCATTAATGGATGTAATGGAAGATGGACGGATGAAAAGATGCTGATAGATAATTGATACTCGCAAATTGTCATAATTGTAAGTATTTTAGGTTTTATACATAAATATATTCTATTATATAATTTTGAATGTAGGGAATAGTCCTTAAAATGGATGCATACTATTTAAACAGTATATAGTTAATGTGGATATAGTCGTGATGTTAAGCCTTTCATTAGATGTGAAGTGAGATTGTTGCCACATTTAAGAGCTTTAATAGTTGTCGTTGTAACTAATTGACTGTAGTCGAAGGTTCTTTTCTGAAAATGTCGATAGAAAACCAAGGAATGAAGATGGAAAATCTTTTAACCAATGAATAAACAGAATTGGGAATGGCCCGATAAAATGTACTCATCCATTGGCTTAGGCCATAACAATGTGCTCCTGATATTAATTAAGAACCTTACTATATCCGAACAAGTATGATATCCCTTGGCCTATCGAAGGCCTTCGGTACCGTCAAACCATGCCAAGCTGTTCGAAGATATAGAGAAGACAAATATCCGACCATGTTTGAAACGTTGGATCATCAACTATATGTGTGGACGCCAGTCGTATGTGAAATTCAGAAACAGGAAGTCTAAACCCCGTAGTGAAACAGGGAGTTCCCCAAGGAGGAGTCATATCTCCGGAACAGTTTAACCTCTACGTTTCTGATATTCCACAAAATAGAGATCGTAATGTATGCGGATGATTGTACGATTATTGATGACATATGTGAATAGTTAAACTTCTAAATAGCTGATCTCGTAAATTTCTTCCATCTGGCACAAAATCAAAAGCCACACTGTTCACCACATGGTTGAAATGAAGCTCCCACTGAACGTGATTGTCGATGAAGAAGTGATTCCGACCACAAACTACCCCACGATAACGGGGGTAACGTTCCACTGCCTTTTCAAGTCGTCTTCGCAAGCCACTGCTTTTTGCGATTGGCTGAGAAGTAAGAACAAGGTCCTCAAGTCACTAGCCGGTAGCACTTAGGGCGCTGACAAAGAAACCTCTTATAAAGCATTTGCCGATCAGCGGTAAGCTATGCGGCGCCAGTGTGGTTTGCGAATGTAAGTGATACGCAGTGGAAAAATATCCAGACCTGCCAGAATGCTGCTCTGAGAACTACGACTGTGTCAATGGACGAAGATCTTACCCGTCCATCGACACAATTATATGTTGTCATAGTCCCAGGCACGTCAGGAAAAGCCTTCATGATCTAGAGTGAGAGGTCCAAGGATGTAAACGTGAATCTCTAGATCAAGAAGCCTATCAAGCAGGTCTGAATAGTATTCACACGAACGCAGTCGCTCAGGCACTAGAGCAATATCGTGTGAATAGCATAATCGGAGACTGACATCATCCTGGTCTCACTTTGGAGATGATCGACGTTCGTTACCTGGACATCGTTCCTGTTTACATCCAGTCTTGAGCTGCATTATCTAGTACATTGTTCGTAGCTTGCACTTTCTGCTTTATGTAATTGGAGTGGGAGAGAAATACAGGAGGTTATCGAATATCACATCAAGGATAACCACAATATAATCATATAAGAATCATTTACGGATGATTTCTCGTATTAATGCTTTAATGATGATCTCAAACAATACACAAAATATGAGAAACGCAACGAAACGCTTTTGTATCGATAATTCTACGTTAGAATGTAGTAGGAAGCCTGACTGCAAACTGTAACAACTCGATTACTTATCAATCGAACCCAGGATAATTGTATGGGAACTCTATTTTTTTATTATCAAACATAAAAAAATGGCTCAATGAAAAGAGACTCCTTTCAAATTAGAAACAAATGACTACCATTATTAAATTGTTATTATAGTTTTTAAATTGCTAGTATAAATTTCTCGATATCATCCATGAATATAAATTAACAAAGCATAATTTTTTTTGTTTTCATTTCAGATTGTTTTTGTTTCCTATTTTGGCTGCCGTAAAATATATCGTCTGGATAAATAGTGATAGTAACGTCGATACTTGGACAACAAAAAAATGTTAGAGTTTATATGCAGCAATCTTGACCACTACACTCTATTTGTTTTTGTTTATTTCCCCATTTACACAGACGATGTAATTTGATGAATTCTTAAGTTTATATTTAATATACATACAAACATATATATATATATATATATATTTCTTTGTTAGTTTTTAAGTGACCACTGTTCTATAACAGAAACAATCAAATCAATCCTACAACATGAAAAACAAATATGCATTGAGTTTATTCCTCTATATGATTGTTATGTAATAGACAGCCAATAGTTGGTATGTAAATTATATATATAAAAATACTTGTTTATGTTTCATTTTAACCAAATTATTCCCAAAAAGGAAGATCAACTACTCTTAAACAAAAAATACAAATAAAAATCAAATGTTAATAATTGGTAATTTACAAAAGAGAAAATCGAAGCGCTATGAATTAATTGAACTATTATTGATTGACGATCATTCAGACAAATGTTTTCGAATTTCTATTATTTGAAATTAAATGTAATTGAAAAAAAAAAACAAACATCATCATGTATGTATAACGTTTTATTCTTATGTTCAATTCAGTAGTTCATAAATACTAATGCTTATGTATTTATGTAATATTTGAAAACCAACAAAATAAACAAAAAAGAAACTGCATCTTGTATTCGTAATTAAACACACATTCATATTTGTAGTTATAGCCAGCATACATTCAAAATATGAGTATTTTTTAAAATATATCTACATTGTAGATACAAACATTTCGATAACCATATCGGTTTTAACACAAGATAATTTGATGAATGATGTATGTATATGTATGTATTTTATATGAGTTTCCATGATATCCAAAGCCTCCCGATAACATAACAATGTTTATTAGAACATTTCTCATGAAACAGAGAAATTTATATATCAATATATATATTGAAAACAATCTTTAAATATGTATGTGTGTCTATGATTATAAAGCAATTTACTTAAATGAACAAATAGATATTTCTATAAAATGTAATAAAACGTGAAATCCAATTCAATCTATGAGTGTGAAAATAAAGGCATTTGCCATTATTATAAACATAAACGAACATGTGTTTTAATGAGATGTGTGTGGTATTAGTCATGGATTATTAACAGTTTTTATTACACTAACTCATGAAAACAAATTGGTAAACTTTTATAGGAAAAAAACAATCACCCCTATTCCGTATGTCGTCGTCGTTGTCGACGACGTTTTTCTTTCGACATCACTTCGCATCGACATCGACATCACTTCGACACTGATTTGGTATTCTGTAACACTCATGCGACGATGTCGACTATTTATCGATAATATCAATAAAAACAAAAATTTTGTTGCATATTTTTGGGCAAAAATGTGTTTGTATCCTTCACCGCACTGTGGCACAGGGCATTATGTCTTGGTAAATGTGTTTGCAACGACCAAAAAGAAACGAGATAGACCCATAGTTACTTTTTAGTATATAGTATGTACATAGAATTATTTTTCAGTCGATTTAAGCATGTCCCTCCATTCATGTATTATTTTAAACAAGTTACATGCCACCATTATGATCCGAACGGGATGAAATTTGGAAAAAATCCATCCAATTGGGATGAAATTTTATTTCCACATAGACGAGTCCTATTGACATTGGTCAAAATCGGTTTAGATTTATATATAGATCCCATATATTTTTCTTTATTTACACGTTATTTTGTATTAAGTATTGAATAGATTCTAGAATGATGTATGCTGTTCTTGTCCGGTCATGTTGTTTTTTTTAATTTAAAAAAAAAATGTTCAAACGCTTCAGTCGTCAACAAAAACTATGACGAAGAAATCTTCGACATCGTCGTCGTCACACATTGTTACGGAATACCAAAAATCTTTCAATAGTTATCGATAAATGTCGACAACGACATAGGGAATACCAATTTGCAAAAGACGACTCTCTTCGACGTCGATTCGTGTCGACGACGACATACAGAATAGGGGTGAATATCAAAAACTGAAAACCTTATCGTATACCAAGTCCAACGGTTGTAAACGAAATTGACCTTATTTTTATGATTGTCATCGTATAAAGCAAAGAATAAATCTAGTGTATTTAAAACGGATGGTCTATTCATATGAAAGCTTTTCTAATACATGGTCATCAATTCTTAACTCTTAGTCGGAAAATGTGGTCACGGACCTTATATTGGGACCACTTTATATGGAACCAGGCTAATTAATCACGAGCACAAGATACTACTTCGTACACGCTATGAAAATCAAACATAGAAACCCTGTGGTGAATTAGAATATCTTTTAAATCTGCATAAATATCCACATGACCCACATGCCAGCAATGATTATGAAAAGGTTTTTTCTCAGAAGTCTGATGGATAATTGGCTGATATCAAAAGTCTGTAAATAAACAAATAGAGAGTAAATATTTAAGAAATAAAAATATGTATATATTTCCGGTATATATGAGTGTGAGAACTGGTGCAACATTCGTGGGCAAAGTAAAAGACTCGGGATATGTGGGATAAGATACATTCAGTGTCTGACTCATCTAATTTATCAGCAGGTTCATCTATGACACATTTCATGACCATAAAGTTTCATTTTAATTTCCGTTATATGATTAAATGTACATTCGAAATTTTGCAAAAAGTTCGGGACACTAGCAGGTCCGATATACAGTTTCGCCCGATTTTAGGTTAATGGTGCACCAAAGTGCCTGAAAATCATTCGATTTGCACGAATTTTGGCATAGCGAATAAGTCTAGTATGATGTGTGCAAAGTTTCGAGAAAATCGGTTTAGATTTAGATATAGCTCCCATATATATTTTCGTTCAATTTAATGTAAATGGTGTACCAAAGTCCCTATATATTTTTCGATTTGTACGAAATTTGGTATAGCCAACTGAATTAAGTCTAGAATGATGTGTGTAAAGTTTCGCGAAAATCGTTTCAGATTTAGATATAGCTCCCATATATATTTTCGTCCGATTTAAGGTAATTGGTGCACCCTATATCTTTCGATTTGCACGGATTTTGGTATAGTATACTGAACTAAGTCTAGAATGATGTGTTAATGTTGCACTAAAGATCCATAGCTAGGCCGATTGACACAACGTACTGAAGTTAATATAAATTAATCTCAAGCAAGTTCCTTGAAATCGGTTCTGATATCAATAGAATAGCTTCCATATATAATTTCTACTTATTCATGTTAATTGTCATGGTATAATAATAAAAGGTAACAGCAAGTGTTGTTGTACAACAAACGATACAACAACCACATGGAAATTTGTTGTTGTAAGTTCTACTAGTGTCAATTCTTTTGACAGAAAAATGTAAACAAGAGACAAATTATCATCAATTATTTTTATTTTGAAAATGAAATATTTTTAAATCCACAAAATAAAAATTGAAAAACATGAATGAAAATATATCAAATTTATATTTCTATCGCTTCCACATCTTTACTATAATTGAGCCATTGCCATATATATGTGTAACACATATGCAAATGCTGGGAATAGCGAGATGTTCCTTGAAGAAAGATTTGCTTCATCAAACGATCCCAGCAGGCAGATTGAGTAAATTGAATACGGGAGGACATTTAATAAAGAACAATTTCGAATTGAATAAGTTCCCAATTTTCCTGTTGGGTGATTTTTAAAAACATAATTTGTCAAATGCATATTGACACTAGTATTACGTTGGAATCAAATCAGCTGGGATTTGCTGTTACCTTTTATAATTGTACCATGGTTAATTGTACACCAAATAATCAATGGGTGTCTGATTGAGATTAAGTTTTACTTTAAATAGATTTACAAAATTTAGCATAGGTTGCAGAATGACATGTGTAGGGATTGGTGTTAGTCGGTTTAGATATAGATAAAAATCACATATTTAAGTTTGTTCAATTTCATTTCAAAGTTCCTTCAAAAAGGCGACGTATTTTAGGATATATATATATGTAGAATATACCCAAAGTGGTGAAGGGTATCATATAGTCGAAAAAATGTCAAACACAACAATTGGATGCGTATATTTATTTTATATTTTGGCAAAAAAAGCCACCACTTACATAGTTGTTTTTTTTTTATTCAACTCAAGCTGCCCTACCTTGTATCATGGGGCTACCATAAAAAGTGGACCAATACCAAACATCGTAGGAGTAATTGGATTAAAGCATATATATAATAACTAGCAAAGTACCCGCTACTTCGTATGCGGAAAGGGAATAAAAAAATATTTCATATGGAAATCGTGAATGCCGAATAATTAGTTGTACTATAGTCTGAATTCCAAATCTGTTCCTACATTTAATATCAAGTTTATTACCATTAAGTACTCTTCATACACATAAGCACTATTTTCCGAAATCCACACTTTAGCAAAAACGTACAGGTTCCACATGTAATTCCATTTAGAACTTTTCGAACACATAATTATACATTTTCAAGACTACCTCTATACCGTCACCTTCACTAAATTTAGTACCAAAAACCCTTTGGTCCTTCTTTCTAACGTCAATGACCAACATTCTAAATTTTAGGTTTCCAGATCTCTCCGTTACCCAAATTCAAATTATTCCAAATTTAGTGAATTTTCTTCCACCATAGTCCAAATTGTTCCAAATTTAGTGATTTTCGTACTCATAAGTACAAATTTCCAAATGTACCTCAATCCTTCTTTCAAATAGTCCAAATTTAAGAATTTCAGCTCTGTGTGAAACCATTCCGCACTTTTCGTACCCATATACCAAACCAATCTCAATATTCCAAACCTGCTTTCAATCGTAAGTCCAAATTTAAGAATTTCAGCTCTATTTGTTCACTAAACTGTACCATATTTTTTTTTATTTTTTATTTTTATTTTTTTATTTATTTTATTGCCACGAAAAAGCCATCTGGCCAATAAATATCGCAACATGCCAAAACTACAAAAGTGTACTTCACATTATAAAACGTATCTTATAGCTATACAGTATATATCTTAATATAAATTATGAATTCTAAGTAACAAACTTTAAAGCATATTTAAATTCATTTTAAAACTAAACAGTTCATATACTAACATAATATATGGATTTTAATTAACAAACTACAAAGCAGAAAAGGCTCCCCAGCCATGTAAAAATAAAGCAGTAAAGACTATTGTTGGTAATATCTAAGCAAAAGAACTGAATAAAGTCGCATCTACCATTAAAAATTAAAAAAAAATTAAAAAATACATTAGTCCAGCATGTAATTAACAGCAAAATCTTCAAACTTGCGTTGAAATACACTGCGCGAAAAAGAAAAATGTCGTAGTTCAACAGGAAGTTGATTCCACAAACGTGACGAACGAATAATAAAAGATCTTTCATATAAACAAGTGGAATAGCGCGGGAAAATTAACTGAGTGTTCCTGGTAGATCTAGAGAAAACAAGTCGATCACGCAGGACACCGGGAAGATCTAAAGTGACAGATTTATATAGAAATGAAATAACTCTTTTCTTTACGAAAACAGAAAACGGTACTCCTAGAAATTCAGCCGCATAAGCTGAAACATGATCTGATCGACGTAAATTATAAACGTACCTTACAACCATATTGAACAATTTTTCTATTTTGTTAAAATGCTCATGTGTGGTGCCAGATACAACTTCTATACCATAAGAAATAAGCGATATTAACAGAGAATTAGCAAGATTTCTCTTTACAAATCGTGGCAAATAGAATTCAGTTGAGTATAATTTTCGAAGAATATTCATTACTCTAGGGTGTAGAGCATCAATATGAGCAGAAAAATCAAGTTTGCTATCAACAATAACTCCTAAGCACTTTATGCGATCAACGAACTCAATAATTAATCCATTAACACGTATATCTATACTATTGAGGCGACATAAAGGACCATATCCCATTGCTTTTGTCTTTGTAACATTTATTACTAGGTTATTATTACATAACCAACGCGATACTGCGGACAAGGTATTGTTAATGTTAAACTCCAATAGGGAACTAGATTTGCCATTAAAAAATAAGTGAATATCATCGGCATATAAAAACGGTCGACATCCGCTATTATGTAAACAGTTACCAATGTCATTCACGTATAAAACAAAAAGAAGGGGACCTAAAATTGAACCTTGAGGTACACCACTGTATATATTAAGTTTATTAGAAGTCTTGCCATTTAATGAAACATACTGGGAACGCCCAGACAAATAGGAGAGAACTAAATTACAAGCTGTATTATCAAAAGCATAATTAGATCGTAGTTTTTGAATTAGTCTCGAATAATCTACACAATCAAATGCCTTGGATAAGTCCAAGGCCACGAGAACACCACTTTCACCTCCATCAATTGTCTCTCTGATAAGATCAGTTAAGTCTACTAAGAGAGATGTAGTACTGAGCCCACGCCTGAAACCATATTGGTATTCATTTATATATTTCCGCTCATCAATAAATTCTTGAATTTGCTCCAATATGAGGTGCTCGGCAACTTTTGAAAGTGCGGGTAAAATGCTTATTGGTCTCATATTTTCTATAGTCGGTGTTTCTTTAACTTTGGGAATGGGGACTACTCTAGCAACTTTCCACGCTTGCGGAAAGACCGATGTAGTAAACATAGTGTTAAAAAAGTGGGTCAAATGCCTAGATATGTATGGGTAAATCAGTTTTAAAAATTTAATAGGTATACCATCTATACCCACAGATTGGGACTTAACCCGCTGAAAAGCTTTAAAAACATCAATTTCAAAAACACAATTAAATGATAAAGTATATTCTTGTCTATCAATATCGGGTAAATCTACATACGCATTGCTAATACTGTTGTTCTCAGTAAAATATGAATTTAAAACATCAACATCTAAATTAGTTGTAAAGTTAGTGTCACTACCACATTTGGTACCATTCTGTACTTTTCCTACACTCCCTAAGTTGCAACATTCAGGAATCGAGTTCTACCCGTTCACCGAAGTCCAAATTGTACCAAATTTTTTGGTTGTCGTACCCAAAGTACAAATTTCCAAAAATACCTCAGTCATGCACTCCAATAACAACCTTAGGTCCACATTTAAAGATTCCAGCTCTATTCGTTCACTAACATCCAAATTGTACCATTTATTACTTTTCGTAGACGTAAGTATGAGTTTCTAAAATTGCCTCAATTTCCCACTGAAACAGTAATTTTATTCATTAATTTCAGGATAACAGCAATATCTCTTCACATAGATCCAAATTGTACCATATTTAGTACTTTTCGTACTCATGAGTTCGAATTTCCAACACTGCCTCAATCCTTTGCTATAAGAGTAATTTTATTTTCAAATCCATCCATCTCTATCCTTTCACTCAAATCTATATTGTATAAAGTTAGCACCATTTAGTACAGATATTTACGTATTTTTAAAACTACCTCATCCTACACTCCAACCTTATTTTTAAGTCCAAATATTAGGATTCCCGCTCACACAAAACGAATTGTACCATATTTAGTACCAATTAGGTCTTCTCGTATCCATAAGTACGAAATTCCAATACTTCCTTAATCTTACTTACTTACTTACTACTTACTTATTATCTCTATCCGTTAACTCGAATCAAAATTGTACCAAATTTTTTTTTTACCATTTACCATAATGAAGAATTTTAAAAAATTACCGAAATATCTCAATTCTGCACTCAAACTGTAATTTTAATTCAAAATTTCAGAATACAGCCCTATTCGTTCACACATTTGTAAGTTTTTCGGTAGCATTTAGTACTTTTTGTTTCTATAATTAAACATTTCCTAAACTATGTCAATCCTACACTCTAACAGTGATTTAATTAAAAAATTCGGGAGTCCAGCTCTATCCGTTCACATGTAACCAAGTTGTACCAAATATAGTACTATTTAGTAGTAGGTAGGTGATATGCTTCCATATCTCAATTCTATATTCAAACATCAGTCCAAATTATTGGTTTCCAGCTCTCTCCGTTCACCCAAATCCATCTAGTGCCGTTTAGTACTTTCCGTACACATAAATACGAGTTTCCAAAGATGTCTCTATAGCTCAATCTTCAACAGAAATCTTAATTCCAAATTTCAGGGTTTCAGTTCTATCCTTTTAAGCAACATCCAAATTGTACTATATTTAGTACCATATATACCTTTAGTACCAAAAAGTGTCCTACACTCCAACAGTTATTTTAATTCCCAATTTGAAGACTTCAGCTCTATCTGTTCACCTAAATCCAACTTCCACCAAATTTAGTATCAATTAAGTACTTTTCATACAAATAAGTACGATTTTTTAAAGCTAATTCCGATTATCAAGATTCCATCTCTACTCACTTAACTGAATGTAAATAGTACGGAATTTAGTACCATTTTACACTTTTTATACACATAAGTACGAATGTCTTAAACCATTTCCGTACATCAACACCACTTCCCAACATGTTTTCCATTTAAAATGTCAAGATTCCAGCTATATATGTTCAATATATATACAACAGGAAATAAATTCAGTAAAGTTTAGTACCTTTAGTACACTTATAGGTCGAACTTCCAAAAACCCTTTTGCACATCTTTCTAACTTTCCATCAGTGACCAACATTCCAAATTTCAGAATTCTAGCTCTTCCCGTTCGCTAATAAAAAGGGTACCATATTTTGTGCATTTTAGTACTTTTCATACTCTTCTACTTCCAACAAAACTTCCTGCATACCCCTATCCTACACCCCCATAATGATTCCAAATTCAAATTTAAATGTACTAAATTTAGTACACGGTAGTACGAATTTCCAATACTTCTTACTAAACCCACACCCCCACAGTTATCCTAAATCCAAGTTATGAATTTCCAAAACCTCCAACTTACCCTAACCCTACAACCCCACAGTGACCCTAAATCCAAGTTTCAGGATTACAACTCTATCGGTTCACTCACAATTCAAATTGTACCAAATTTAGTACACAGTGGTACGAATTTCCAAAACCTCCAACTTACCCTAACCCTACAACCCCACAGTGACCCTAAATCCAAGTTTCAGGATTACAACTCTATCGGTTCACTCACAATTCAATTTGTACCAAATTTAGTACACTGCAGTACGAATTTTCAAAACTTCCTACAGACCCCAATCCTACACCCTCACAGCGATCCTAAATCCAAGTTTCAGGATTCCAACTCTATCGGTTCACCCTCAATTCAAATTGTACCAAATTTAGTACATAGTTATACCAATTTCCAAAACATCCTAAATATCCCAATCCTACACCCCCACAGTGATCCTAAATCCATGTTTCAGGATTCCAACTCTATCGGCTCACCTACAGTTCAAATTGTGCGATATTAAGTACACAGTAGTACGAATTTCGAAAACTTCTTACTTACCCCAAACATAGATGCTAAATCCAAGTTTCAGGATTACAACTCTTTCGGTTCACTCACAATTCAAATTGTACCAAATTTAGTACACAGTAGTACGAATTTCCAAAACGTCCCACTGAACCCAAACATTCACCCCCAGAGTGATCCTAAATCCAAGATTTAGGATTCCAACTCTATCGGTTCACCCACAATTAGCACATTACACATTAGCAAAAATTTTTAAAACTTCCTACATATCTCGATCTTACACCCCAACAGTGATCCTGACTCCAAATTTCATGATTCTAGCTCTATTGGTTTGCATAAAATTCAAATTGTACCAAATTTAGTACCATTTAGTACCCATGAATAAAAATTACTGAAACTGGGTAAAAAAATTCCAAAATTACGTACATTCCCAATCCTACACTCCGACGGTAATGTTAATTTCAAATTTCAGGATTCCAGCTCGATTTTTATCTCCAAATTAAATTTGTACCAAATATAGTATCATATAGTACTTTTCGTACACATGAGTACACGCTTCCAAAACCATCTCCTTAAATGGACTCTACATCTCATCCCTAATTCGCATTCCAAATTTCAAGTTTTTAGCTCTATCAATTCACATGGTACAAAATTAAGTACATTTTAGTACTTTTCGGATATTTATAGTTCGAATTTCCAAAAACCCGTTTATACATATATCCTACACTCAGCGCCCACCAATCCAAATTTCAGAGTTCCAGCTCTACCGGTTCGTCAATACAAATGGTATCACATATAGTACTTTTTAGTACTTTTCGTACCGTTCTAGTACGAATTTCCAAAAACGCTTTTGTACATCTTCCTAACTTTACATCAGTGACCCACATTCCAAATTTCAGAATTCTAGCTCTTCCCGTTCGCCTAATACAAATGGTACCATATTTGGTACATTTTAGTTCTTTTCGTACCCGTCTAGTTCGAATTTCCAAAAACCCAGCCTTATCTCACGCCTACACACCAACACCAACCCACACTCAAAATTTCAAGCTTCTAGCTTTAGCCGTTTCGTCTGGGCGATGATCTGCCAGTCACTCACTCACTTAACACTAAGCTCTTTTATATATATAGATGATCATCATTGACATTTGGTATGTTCTTGTACTCAAGAAGTGGTAAAACTTTTCAAAATTATAAAAAGAAGTTAGAAAGAATTATTTGATTGATAGTATATTGCCGTAGTTTCTGGAACAGAACTTGTGATAACAAATATTTCATCATGTGAACTTCTTAATAAAAAACATCTGTTTTTATAATCAATTAAACAGCTGACTAAATCTAAACAAATCAAAATAAACACAAATTTATATGATCTAAATTTGAAATTTTACGTGTTCACTTTGTGTTCAAATATTTATATTCTGCTAATATATAAATTTATTACAAAACAATATAATTAAAAAAATTATTTTAATTTATAGCAACAAAAATTTATAAACAAAAAAATCTTCGTAAAATGACAAAAATTCAGAAAATTACGACTGAAGATTGGACGGTAAGTTATTAATTCAATTAATACAGGAAATTACTGTAGTAATTGACCTTCTTAATATGGCTTTTGTTTTTTCGCTCCAAGGATCTGCCTTTACACACAGTCATCTTTGAATGGGCACACAAGAATATCACCGTACCATCGGATATAAGTAAATTTATAGCTTATATTGCAATGTTTCTTATACTCTGGTATACAATAGTTTGGACGACAAGATTTGTTATTAGCATTATATGGCCGCTATTTTTAATAACATCAGCAATTGTGAGTACATATGAGTAATTAATTATAAATTCTATTTCTATATTTATGTATGTTTTATATTATAGGTTGTGTTTCGTATACTCCAGTATTACGATTTGGATGAAATTACGGAACTTATAAAACAATCATTTACCTATGCTGCAGACACATTTGTAAGATATTTTTCGTGATTATTTTGTAGTTAATATAAGCTGTACGTTAGAATGAAATGTGTGTCGGCAAGTTTTTCATACAGACATTCTGGGTTATAAATAAAATTATTTTCAAATTAAAATGGAAAACAGCCATCATTTGTACAGTATATTTTTAAGATTCCATAATAGATACCAATAATTTGACCTAATGTAAGAGTTAGTACAGCGTCAAAAATACCAGCCATCGTTTGTATAGATGTATTTTTAATATTCTATAATAGATACCAATTAATTGCGCTAATGTAAGAATTAGTACATCGTCAAAAATTATGGGAATTATGAATATGCCAAATTTCGTAATATTAATATAGACTTAACGAATAAATCTTGAAATTTGATATAAGGCTGTCTCGCGCTCTTGGTGAGTGATGTCGAAATTTATGAAAATTTATAATGTAAATATGGACGATTTAGTAACATAAAATGGTTTTAAAATGTTATGGTGATTAACCATCCAGAGAGTTCAATTGCTATTGTATTAAATTGCTTTTGGTGTGTTGAGTTGAGATAAGAATGTGCACCCTTTGAGATGAAAATGTTGCTACGGAACATTTAGTATATTGATTGCTAAGCTAAAGGAATTGGTATCCTTAGCATTATTTCTCTTACTATTCTATTCCTTCGTTGTCATAAACTTTTCATTACAGGAACATCAATTACAATAAAATAGCGAAATCGTTATTTTGTCGTATTTACAAATAAAAAGAAAATGTGAATTTTAACCTCGAATTATCATTATGTATTAAAAGATTTATCGAGACACTATCATATATATAGTGTATAAGTTTTCTGTAAAATCTGTGGATCAGTTATAACAAATCCATTTGGCTAAATCATTACATATATTCGAATTCCATTTTCGATATTAAACATTCTAAAATTTCGGGATATATCAAATCATAAAAAAATCACCCCCCTTACAGGCAAAAACTCAAATAAAAGTTTTGAGTTATATGCATAATATTGAGGGATTTATCATAATAAAAGGAACAAAATCCTCAATTTTGAATATTATACCAAATCATGAATACATTCAGTCTCAATAATAAATGTGGTACATTTTTTTTCCAAATTTCTTAACAATTTTTTTTACTTTTTCATTTTTAGGTTACGGGCATGGCAAAGGCTTTAGAAATTATTTTGAATGTCTTTCAATAAATGGAAATAAAATGTATACTCTTCTATCAGCACAAATATGAGATATGGAAAAAATTGAAATATCTAAATAAAAGAAACACATGCTGTGTTAATATGCCATCAATATATTTAAATTTTATTAAGTGTATATGTCAAGGTATACTCTGCACTGTATACTCTTCCATCAGCACAAATATGAGATATTGAAATAAATTGAATAAGAAACACATGCTGTGTTAATATGCCATCTACATATATATTTTATAAATTTTGTTAAGTGTATATGTCAATATATATAGTTTTTTAAAATTGTAAATAAACTATTTTACACAAATTTATATTTATACAAAATTTTTTGTTTTTCTTTTTCATTATTAAATTTAACGCAATTAAAACAAATAATGCCAGTTGCTGTGCGTTTAGTTGAGGTCTTGACGTTAGTTACGCTATTGGGCATATTAACGGGATTTTCCATTTTTATTGTTGTGGCACAAAGGCTTATATTTTTGTTGTTACTCCTAATAACGGTAAGTATTTGTATTTAACATTTATGTATGTATGTGTTAAGCAATGTATGTAAACATGAATTTTTGTTGTTGTTACAGCCATTGACCTATGTTATCCATAGTATGTTGTGTTTATCGGAGAAGATTCTTGTGGTAACCCTAACTGGGCTATTAAGTGTAACAAATAATGTTGGTGACAATATGGACTAGTACATGGTGTTATCAAACATTTGTACACACATCCGTTTATAATATTGGTTATATTCTTGTACGGTTAAAGTATGAAAGTAATTTTCATAGTGGGCCCAAATCAACTACAATATATATGGAAAAAGCAATATTATTATCTCAATATTACATTTTCTGAATATCGTAAAAATTAAACAACCATTAGTATTAATATTTTACTATATTCCTTATATAACAATGTTACATGTAGGTGCAGAAATTTAAGTTTAGATAATAGTAAAGGTACTAACTCTAATACAATTGAAAATGTGTGGATATGTGGAACAATCAGGTGAGGAGTTGGTAGTAGAAACATACACTCTCAGTGTAACGAAAGTTTTGAATCGAAATACATGTATTACGATTGGAGCTAGGTTTACGAATAGAATTTTCGTTGAGGATCGTTTTGAGTATTGACATGATTACTCAACGTTTGCACAATAATATAATTGCAGAAGATGAAAGAAAAATAAAAACAAGATCTGTTGAAAAAAAACGCTGGCAATGCAATTTCACAAACATTCAATATGGGGTCAAAACATCAAAATATGGATATATATATATACAATTTTCTGCCAAGAAGACCTGGAAAACAAAATTACAACACTTTCGGCCATTAAATGGGAATTGGATTATAAAAATTCTAAAAATATGTCGGAACCCTGCACAATGTTTTAATGTGGGACTTATTGGTTTAATCCTTCTAGTACCTTTCCCACAAAGATTCGAAATTTTGAAATATGGAGCGAATGGAATATCCGATTTCATCAAAACTTTTTCATATATATATTTCCTTTCGTTGATCAAGCTTGAAAATGGGGTCTGCGGGTATACGCCGAGCATCAGAAATGCTGCTGGTGCTAGAAAATTTTACTGTTCAACATAGGTGTTTTTCCTCGTTTCTTTCAGTTGTGACTGATATATTTTCTCATAAAATATATTCTGTACTACTCGAACAATCGATTTGATATAATAAATGCAAATATTAATCGATATTTCCTGATATAAGGCTTTCGAAATCGAATCGATCCTTTAGGTTAATTCCCATTTTTTTGAGTTTTTATTTCAAATATTTATTTATTTTAAAAATTAGTTATTGCTTTCTATTAATTTTAGATGACATCAAGAAATAACTATATTTTTTTTTTGAAAATTGATGGTTGAATCCATTTGTTTCACATTTTACATACATAGCTAATCTAATCGATATTGTTGTAGATTTCTCTTTATTGGTCTGTTCCCGTACTGCAAGAATCTACTATTTTTTACTACGATAACGAATTTTCCTTTATGATATCGAAGAAAATAGTAAAATCGAGTAGATTCTTGCAGTACGGGAACAGACCATATATATTTCGAAAGTTTTTTCACTTTATGCCATGTACAGACGAGCGTTGTTCGCTCTCTCAATCGTTGTTCGACCCTTATGCCATGTCCAGACGAGCGTTGTTCGCTCTCTCATTCGTTGTTCGACCCTTAATTATGAAGTAATTACTTAGTTCCCCATACAAAATTATCTGAGCGAACACCGACTTTTGTACGTTGTTCAATACGAATCACTCTCTGAATCACAAATAATTTTGTCCCATCTCTAACAATTGAGAGAATTTATCGAAAATAAATTAATTTTGACAGCATGAAAAAATTTTTAAAATTTTCAAACTTTTTCAGTAAAATTGAAAATGATGAATGAAAAGTAACCAAAATTCTAGTTTTTATATATGCAGAAGGATGTAAATTTTGTAGTCTACATAATGCAATACGCATTTCTTTTCCCTTGGTTCTAATTAGCGTACAAACCGAGAAACAAAGGTGGGGAAACCCAAACAAAAACTCTCCAATTTTTAAATGTGACATTTGGACTGAGAAAATATAAAAATTTTTTGAAAACAACAATTTTTTCAGAAAAAATGGAAAACATGAATTAAAAGTAAAGAGATAGGGGTTGATATTATAGTCAGGAGAAAGAGAATTATTTTTTTCTATTTAGATCAGAGTTGAACAGAATTAAATTGAGAGTAAGTGTATGAGAGCGTAAGTGAGAGATCCCATTCAAAAATGATTGGCCAAGAGAGAAGCAAAGAGAATACGTGCTTAGCCATCACCGCTATCGTACTATTTTGTGCATTAGTGATTTAGATCCATATGTGATTCACGCAAATATGTTACAATTTTGGCGTAAAACAAGAAACAAAATATTTGAAATAAAAAAAAAACTCTGATGACATGAATTAAGAATAGTGTTGTATGAACGGGTTAATTCATGTACGTTATTCTGAGAGCGAACTACGTTGTTCGAATGCCCGTCAGAACATGGTATTAGATTCTGAAACCGACTTCATAAATGGTCTGTTCCCGAACTGCAAGAATCAACTACTTTTTACTACGATAACAAAATTTTCCTTATGATATCGACAAAAAAGGTAAAAACTAGTAGATTCTTGCAGTACGGGAACAGACCAAAAGTTTGCAATAAACAAATTAGTAAACATTTAAGGCACTGCATGTTAAAAAAAAATAAATAAATAAAAATGGAATAAAGATGACATATTTTAGAAATAGATGACAGATAGAGGACATAACTTTTATAGATGATATCCAGTTAAAATAGATGATTGTCCTCTTTTTTTCCACAATCATAGAACAAATTACTGTTAACAGGTTTAACAGATTTAGGATATGCACAAAATTTGATTTTGCTACATCCTTGCATTCGGGAGATACAGTACATTCTTTCGGAAAAAATTAAAGCCCAATATCAAGAAAACCAAATGCAAAATCGACAGAAAAATTATTTTAAATTATTCTCTATATTAATTTTTACTAGAATCAAAAATAATTCTGATGACAGAAATCGTAAAATTCGAACAATTGTATTCGGGAGATACAGTACATTCTTTAAGAAAAATTAAAGCCCAATATCAAGAAAACCAAATGCAAAATCGACCGAAAAATTATGTTTAATTATTCTCTATGTTCATTTTTACAAGAATCAAAAATAATTCTGATGACAGAATTCGTACAATTCGAACACGAAGCGATTTAAAAAATTTGGACTGTATACACAAATTAGTACCCTCTCCTCTATATTAGTATGCTCATAACTTTAGTCTGGGTTAATACATGCAACTTTATTCTCTTCTGAAATCCTTCCCCCTTGTCACTTTTTACACCTCTCACTTCTAAAAACTCAGCAGAGTTGCTTACAAAATTTACATGTATAAACCCAGACTTACCAAAATTTTGATTCTTTTGGGGTTTTCTTTGATATATGTCGCCCATAATCAGGTCTTGACATATAAAATCCAATTTATATATACTAGCTGCGTAATTAATATGAACTCTAAAACATTTTGTTGTCTGTGGGCAACATTGGGGCACAAAGGGTTAAGGGTGATTTTCCGAACGTTAGGTGTACTGTACAAATCGTTGCCAATTTTAATAGATTTTAGAGATTTTACAGTTTTTTTTTTAATTTTATATATGTAAACGATTATCGGTGCTTAGTTTACTTAATTTGACACATTTAAGGGGACCCCCCATTCTCGGGGTCAAAAATTGTTTTGATTTAATTCGAATCTACACTAATTCAAGAATGTCCCTACAAAACTCTTGAATATATAGCCGATTTATTGTGACAGCATAACGAGACGGCTAAAGAGCTTCTCAAACTTGAAACACGTTTTTCTCTTTTGTGAATGGCGGGCACGATTACTCAAAAACGAATTACCCAATCGATTCCAAATTTTTACACGTTTCTCTGTGAGTGTATAGCTATCGTATGAACTAGGATAAAGCCAATCGGTTAAGATCTTCCTTATTTTTTAACTTGGTTTTTGGTCAAAAATCGGCGATTTTCCAAAAATATTTTTTCAAAGGTCCGCCATTTTGTTAATATCAAAGCGAAGTCAATAATCCTAGTTCATACGAGAGCCAGACATGTAATCCTTTTTTAAAACACCGTTAGAATTTTCGGATTCCGATGTTCCAGTGAGGAGTTATCATGCCCGCCATCAAAAATGAGGACTTTTCTTTAATTAAGTGTTCCCTTAAGGTTTTTTTTTTCAAAAAATGCAGTAAAGTAAAAAGCAAAGGGTTAGACCATGCTTTTTACTTTACTGCATTTTTTGTGACCCAATGTTGCTCACAGGTAAAAAATGTTTTAGAGTTTAATGAGTACCTGATTATGGACGACACATATCAAAAGTAAAATCTAAAGAATTGAAAATTTTGGTTAAGATATGCGCTTTTCAATATAAAGAAAAGGGCAACATGTGTACAGTACCTAGTTGTGTATACAGTACAAATTATTTAAATCACTTCGTATTCGAATTTTACGAATTATAACCTCAAAATCCTTTGTCATTCTTGTATAAATCAACCTAAAGAGTATTTTCAGTGATTTTTTCGCCGATATTCCATTTGCTTTTCTTGATTGTATTTTTATTTCTCGGAAAGAATGTCTTTAATCTCCGGAACGCAAGGATGTAGCAAGATAAAATTTTGCTCATTTTCATTTTCACACTAAATTTTCTTCTATTTTTACACTAAAAGTATTCTGAATAAAAAATATTTAAATACTTCCAACGAATGTATATGTATATTACTTCGATGTAATTACTCATTTCATTTCCTGGTGTCACACCCGGCCATTTTAAATATGTCCACACTCACGGATGTATGCATGCGTGAGTGTAAATGTATTTGAAAGTAATGTATTTAAAGCGAAAAAAAAATAAAGACCAACACACCTTTGTCACTTTACAACAGCAGTGCCAGTGACCTATATTCGAAGCGAATCTTCAACCGGCGATGAATGAATGTTACATTTTCAAGTTCAGTAAAAAAGAAAAAAAAAAAAACAAAGACAACAACAGCCCACAATGGTGGCCAACTGTTGAACATTGGTACGATACCATTCATGGCCTAGAATTCCACTGGAATATAAACCGCGAATAACACACCAACAACGATAACGGCGGCAGTGTTTGGTCAATGAAATCAGACATAAACAATGCCACTGAGCAGAATCCAAAAGTGTGTTTATATTTACGCGATTACCCACCCGCACCACCATCAACCTAAGGAAAACAACCACCTGTTGGCTAACACCAAAATACCGCTACACGTGTCTTCTGGAACACTGTAAACATAAACAAATGCACATGGCATGCGTCGGCTAATGTCAGCTTCTGCGCACAACTCGGCCAGAAGAGTTCAGCAACTATGGACTCCACGTTGCACTGGAGGTCTCTGTTGGATACATGTAAGGCAAATGATGAACTCATCGCTACGTTGTAATTCCGATTGAATTACCAAAAAACTCCAGTATAGATACATGAAAAGTCCATTTTCGTTGACAGCTAAGAAAATTTTAATTCGGAACGGATAAAACTAAAGAAAAGAAAATTCCAGCAAACGTTTCACAAAAAAATATGTTAAAAATTCGTAAAATATTAAAGTGAATTATAAATATTGATGTAAATTTTAAATGAAATTACTGGAGCAATGATAATACGTGAATGATATTGAGAGAAAAAAACGTTGAAAACGAATTGCAAGAGATACGGAAAACTTCTTTGGTATCGGTGTCGTATAGTTTTTTTGATTAAATTGAATTTATATGTCTATACATTTGTGCAGTGTTATTTAATAATAATAAAATAAGAATTTCCTAGGAAATACAAATTAATTCTCTAGCAAAATGTTGCTGAGAAAATTCAATTTCACAATTTTATGGAAAATTTTGTGCCTTTGTGTGATTGTGCTCAGCCCCAAAAATGGTGTCAACCTGGTGGCGACGGCTGAAAAAATCAATTATATGCTGTAAGGATGATTTTCACTGCAGTTTTTGCTTTTCGATTATTTCCCAAAAATATTCAATTCAATGGATTTCTTTTCTATTTCAGAGTTCATTCGTGGGCTGATAAATTGGGCATGGAATTATTTCATTTGGGTGATTTCATTACACGCCGCAAAGAAGTCCAAGAGGTAAGTAGTCCAGAAACTGTGTGTGTACACACACACAGAGGAACATTCACATACAAAAAGTATGTCGTGTGTATGTGTATGGGAATGTATGGGAACATAATGCTGTAATGGTTATAAGGCAGACACTCAGTCGGTCGGTCGTTCGTTTGTCCACTTGAAACATTAGTCCATTGATTTTTTTTCTTCCTACAAATAAAACAAATGTCAATGCAATCGAATGTGGCATGGAAAAATAGAAACAAAACAAAATATCAAAACTAGGCTAAATATATATTTGCCGATATTGTACCATATGCGGATTATTTAGAAGCACTTGTAAAAAATATACGGCTATTTAAACATATGGTTGTTGGTCGGAAAACCAAAACACTTGAAATACATAAATATGAACATACAATGTCAACAAATTTAGAACGCCAAAGTAAATATATGGAATAATTAAAGTATGCAATTAAAACTGCAATTTACCATTTTGTGTGTAATTATAACCGTGAGCGCCTAGATACAGAAGTTCGTGTCAGAATATTGATATTTTTGAAAATGTACAACTAAAAACCAGTGAGCGGAGCAGTATAGTCGGACGGGGCCGACCATACGATACCCTACACAACTTCCAACTACCTTTCTGTGGATCTATATTCTGAGCTTGGACATTATTTCGCGATTTTTGAACCATCTGGACCAACTATTACTAATGTTCAGTACAGCACTTCAAATTACTTGTCCAGATTCCCTTCCCTTGTAAAAATTCGCGATGTTTGGGTCATAATTGCGGCCTCTAGAGCGACCAGAAAAACCGATAAAAATTAAGTATTTGGTCCATTTCATCCCCTAGATATTAACCGATCTTTACCAAAAACAATAGAGGTCTTCATTGGCCAGAACCCATCCTATATGCAAAATTTCGTTAAGATTGGTCCATAACTGTGGCCTGTATCGTGTTTACATAATATAATGGACAGACGGACGGACACACATGTCTAGATCGACTCAGCTAGTCGAGATATGACGATAGTTGTGTAGGGTATAATTACAGGGTATAACGGTATCTTATATGCCGAAGTAAGCAATATAGACACGCTTGAGGGTACACATGGAATCAAGCCGGTTTAATATTGTCAGATCGTTTGTTTTAGGCCATGGAATCAGTATAGAAATGTATGATCGATTTTATTCAAATACTAGCATAGGCCCGCTACTTCGTTAGAGAATGTGAGAATTATTTAAAACCCAATACCGACCATAATTAAAATTTTAGTAACATTTAGTACCCATGTTGTCTTATAGTACGTATTGCCAAAACTACCTCCATATCTCAACCACCCATTCTGACCGCAACAGAAATCCAGATTTTTACATAAATATATCATTTATTACCCTCTTTGTACTCATGTAGTACTTTTTCTAAATCCAAATTGTACCAAATGTCATTAAGTACACATTTGTAGACATTTGCAAGACTTCCTACATACCACAATCCAACACCCCAACAATGATCCTAACTCAAAATGTCATGATATGGCACCAAATTTGTACAAATTAAAAAAAAACGTTCTATATAGTTCAATCCTGCTCCCCTACAATGAACCTAATTCCAAATTTCAGGATCCAAGCTCAGTCAGTTCATCCAAAATGCAAGTTTTACCAAATTCAGTACAATTATGTACCCATAAGTATGAATTTCAAAAACTACATCGTTCACACCAACAGTAACCTTATTTCCAAATTTCAGTGTTTCAGCTCTATCGGTTCATCCAAATCCACATTTGGTACTATTTTGTACAAAATTTCCAAAACTTTCTACATATCCTAATCCTACACCCCAACGGTAGTCCTAACTCAAAATTTCAGGATTCCTGTTCTATTGGGTAACCCAAAATGTAAATTGTACCAAATTTAGTACACATTTGTACGAATTTCAAAAACTTCCTACATAGCTCAATTCTACACCCCAACAGTGATCCTAACTGCACATTTCAAGATTCTAGCTCTATTTGTTCACTCTATTCCACATTTGGTACCATTTAATATACATTGGTGAATTAGTACTTCCCACACATCCCAATCCTACACCCCAACAGTGACCCTAAGTCCATATTTCAGGATTCCAAAAATACATCCATATTCCCAATCCTACACTCCATCAATAACCTTCTTTTCAAATGTCAGTGTTCCAGCTCTATCAGTTCCGGTACCATTTAGTACACATTAATTAAAATTTCTATAATTTCATACGTACCCCTCTTACACTCCGGATCAGGATTTTAGCTCCATCCATTCCTTCAAATTCAAATTGTACCAAATTTAGTATCGTTTAGTACTTTTCGTATGTATCCAAAAAAAAAAAAAATCCCTCTTCTTATATCGACCCTACTTCTCAACCCTAATTTGCATTCTAAATTTCAAGTTTTTAGCTCTTTCTATTCATATGCTACGAAATTGTACCAAATTTAGTACATTTTAGTACTTTTTGTATACTTATAGTTAGAATGTCCATAAAACCCTTTGCTACAATCCTCAATCCAGAGTTCTCACTGCACCGGTTCACCAAATACAAATGGTACCACATTTAGTACTTTCCGTGCCGTTCTAGTACGGATTTCTAAGAAACGCAGCCTTATCTGACCCCTTTGGACCAAGAGTATAGATTGAACATTGTAATCTTTAGTAAAGATCGAAAATGGAGAATATTGTTGCCACTAGTTCTGTTACCTTCTCTACGAAGTGGTCAATATAAAAATGAGGTTGACATTTAGAATATCTAAAATTAAGGGGGCTCCTAGGAAAAAAACAGGTTGCACAAAAATTCGCTCGCGAATGATTCAAAATACATTCTTTTTGTTTTGTGCTCATTTTAAGAATGAATTTATGACAGGCATGCTTACCCATATACGCTACCGTAACTGAGGGTCGATGGGTAAACACATTTTCTCTTTCTTTCTCTTTACGTCAGTCGTTTTTAATGGTGAATTCTCAGTTACGCTCGCACACACTTGCTCTCAATTTAATTTTGCCCAACACTGATTTATGACGATAAAGAATGGTCGCACACACATAACAAACGAGTGAGAGCACACAACAGCGTACGTTCGTTTGGTGGTTGAAATTCTTTCTGACATTCTCTCACGAATGAAAGCAAACATTCCCGAATTCTCGCGAATGCTCAAAACGGCAACTACAATAAAAACAAACGTTCGTGAACTCAATAGTTGTTGGACATGTGTTTTGTTATTCCACACACTTTCTGCTACACACACATTCTTTCGTTGTTTGTGTGTGTTTTTATGATATTTTTGTTTGTGGCTTTTTTAACAGTGCTCGCGAGAATTCCCGAACATTTGTTTTTTGCGTTTTTCAAAAGAATATTCTTCAGCAACAAATGCTCGCGAAAGAATGAATCGACGACGCTTGCAGCGAAATTTTATCGTTCGTGAATTTTCCGTACAATGCGAACATTCGCAAGAGAATGCAAATGCTTGTGCATTCATTGGAACTTTATCATTTACGATAAATTGAAAACATTCAAATTCTCGCCCGTGAGCTTTCGTGAGAAAGAGCGTATTTTGATCATTCTTCACACCCTGGAAAAAAGTCATGTTATGAAAAGACATTGATCATACCGAAAAAGACGCGAGAAAAATATTTTTGAAATTCTCAAATACCGATACCAAAACGAGGATCTATATTGATAATTTCTGGTGGTGAGATTTGACATTCAAAAGGAATACAGGGTAGCAAATTACAGCAAATTCGGTTGAACATGTAACTTCCGTTATGAAAACGTAAACAAAATCAATATTTTGGACATTAGACTTGAAAAAAAAAAACAGATGACTTTCGCTTGATTGGTGACCTAATTAATAGGTCTTGCTTAAGACTATTTGTGTCTGTCTAGTCAGCTGTTTCTAATTTGTTGCTATGGATGGTATCTATGTTCAGTATTAATACGGCCTTCTGCCTGGCCGACTGCATCTGCATGAATTATAATCAGAGCATCCCGATAGGCATGTTGATTTTCAGTTTAAATCTCTATCTCTAGAACAGGATATTTCGCCTGACGTTCCTGGACGGGAGAAGTCTATTCATAAGGCCGTGTCAGGTTTTATTGTTATAGTATGGGATCCACCTGACTCCTGAGAAGATAACTTATTCCATGCGATTGACAATGTTGTTAGCTTTCAAATGGTATGCATACAGATTTATTCTGTTGGTGAAAATCTGGTTCAAAATTTTAGTAATCCGAATATGTCTTCCTGGAATATTTTTTGGTAAAAACTTCAGAAGAATCCGACAGCTTTTCATAATGTTTTCTGAACAAGGATCGGTTAAAAGTGGAAAAGGATGATGTAAACATGCGAATATCCCTTCTTCCCTTTTGGGGACCCAAATCATAAGAGGAAAAATTTTGTAGAAAATTTAGAGGTAAAAAGCTCTAATTTTGTGGAAGTTAGTTTGCGATTCATGAAAATATGGACGAAAATACCGACAAAGGCTCGAGACAGAGGGATGATATGTTTTACAAAAATATTTCCCATTCGATTTGACTGAAGACTTATCTGATTACAAAAATAACCTGCAACAGCCGCAAATAAACATACAGATCTTTTTCTTCGTGAACTTTAGAATTACCAGTAATGCTTGACCTAGTCTTTCTGGGCTTTTAATACAATCGCCGTACGTAAAATGGAACAAAATAGGATTTTCAGAATCCTCCTAAAACCATAGGACCAAATTATTTTTTTTTGTTTTTTGTCCAAACTTGTTTCAAGGTGTCCAAAACGGTAACACTACTCGTCACGAGATTTCATTCACACAAGATATTTCCACCCGCCAGACTACGATCCACGATTTACTGTCACACTGATATATGAGAATGGTAGAGGTTGAACAGTTCTGGAGAAATCATTCCACCTTGAGGAACTGCCTATTTTACTCTATGTGTTCCTGTTTCCGAATTCCACACATATAGTTGAATATCCAAATACGGCCAGAGGTTTGTCTTTATGTTCTCGAACAGTTTGGGATGGTTGACGGTATCGAAGGCCTTCCATAGGTCAAGTGACACCATGACAGTTCGGTTGCACGGTCTGTTCTGGTACAATGCTCTCCTTATATGTGTGGATATGATGTGCCATGCTGTTGCACTACTTGTATTTTACGGAATCCTCGTTGGAAAACTGTCTCTAATCGATGGGAAGAGTAGTGCACTTAGTGTCTTTGCTATTGGCGACAGAAGTGGCATCGGCGTGTACAATTCATCCAAGCTGCCAGGCTTACTAGGCTTCAGGAACTATGATGTTGCTAATGACAAATTGTGGACGACTCCGTGTTCGTCCAGGTGTTTAAGAAATACCATGGCAATTAGGGCAGAGCGCAAAGATCTGGATGACTTAGCGTTCTTGATGACATTTACAACATCACTCTTGTAAATTGTGGCCTTACTTCCTTAGCTGAGAATACTCTGAAGCAACGTGGCATACTACTTTCGGACATGTATTATGTCTAGTTGATATGGGTTGAGATTTTGGATATATGAAGTATACTGAAACTTCATATATTTTGTCGAAATGGAAGCTATATCCAAATCTAACAAAACCCAGCATAATGCAATGCCGGTAGTGGATAAAAAAAAACTTGGCGACTATATTTAAAAGGGTTTTCCGTGTTCGAAGTGGCAGTCAAATTATTTGTATTTTTTTTTTTTTTTGCTTATAGGTCCCTGTTTTGACAATGCCAACATCCCATTATTGATATTTCGAATGTTTCATAAGTATTTTCCAACGAAGTGGCTGTAAATCGGCATTTGGAGTTCGTGGAAGGTGAAAAACATTTTTGTAATCTTCGATATAAGTTAATGTTTTGACATAGTCCCCACAATTTGTATTTTTCTTGGAGGGTTGAAAACTTTTCTGCAGAGCATTTTGAATGTAGGTCAATTTTTTGGGATACCCCGAAGTGGCTGTAATTTGGCATGTTGGGTTCGTGGAGGCTTAGAAAATATTTGCATTATTTGATATACATTCGTCCATGTTTTGACTTAGCCTCTATTTTCGGTTTTTTTCTTGAATGCTTTGATAACATATTTGCAGAACATTTTCGATTTAGGATCATGTTTTAGCATACCTCGCCCACAATTTCGGTATTTTGAAGATTTCAGTGCGTGGTTGTAATTTGACATTCCGTATTCGCGAAGAGTGAAAACAATATCCAGATCCATGTTTTAACATAGACCCGCCCCATTTTATTGCAGAGAATTTCCCCCCATATGACGGGACCGGACCAATTGGAAAATGTTCGACATAGATCCATATTTTGACATAGCCCACATATAAACGTTCCGATCCATTTTCAGTATTTTTATTGTTTTAAGCGAATTTAACTACCGAACTGCCTAAATTTGGCATTTCGTATTTTAAGAAAATAAAACAAATGGTTTGCAGTAACTTTCCTCTATAAAGGTATCGACAATTTAGCCGTATTCAAGCCACAAAACAGATTTTAATTCGATATACCGGGTTCTGGGAGGGTAAAATATTTTTGCAGAACATTTTCAGTATAGCCTCTTACTTTGAGATTGCACCCAAATAATATTTCGGCGGAATTTAAGGTTTTTAAAAACGATTTTTCATAATTATACTATGGAAGTGATAGTGTTATGGAATTGCAGGTTCTCGGAGGGTGATAAGAGAACCTAAGGGTCGGTAATTTAATTTTCTTAAAAAGAAAATAAAAGCCCAAATAGAGGTTCCGATCTGTTTAAAATAATTTTCATTTGTGTTGGAGAGTATAATTATCGATTTTTACACCCTTCACCATAAAGTATATTAAATTGTTCCTTCCGTTTTCAAAAACAAAAATTTCGGTCCGTCCGTTTGCAACACCTTGAAATATTCACCGATGACTCCGCAAAGTATATATATATATTCTTGATCGCAATAAAATGCTATGTCGATTTTTTGTTTATTTTGGGTTCACATGGTATAGCATATCTCCGTACCAATAATGATTTGTATTGATCCAAGTTTCAAGGTAGCCCCCACACAACGGAATCCCAAAATATTTGGTATTTAGTGTATTTGTTATACGTTTTTCAACGGAATTGGCTGTAAATTAGTATTTTTGGTTCTCAATTATTGTTACTGACTCATGTTTCAGGTTAACCTCCTTATAACGGTACGCCCAACATACGTTATTTTTTGCATATTGGACACACGCAGATCGGCCCATAGATCTTTCGGAGAATTTTCTTCCAAACACTCCAAGAGCACATCCTTGTATTAAAAATTATTAATATTATATCAAGCCTCCATGTAACGATGTAGGGATAATCTCTGTACTAAAAATGATTTCACTACCCATAATGACCAATATTGATTCAAGTTTTGGTATTGCCCCACCACTTCACCACTCTGTGGTACAGGGTATTATGTCATTGTGCATATGTTTGTAACAGGCAAAAGGAAACGAGATAGGCACATGGTTCCTTCTGAGAATATGCATCGAATTACTTTTTAAGCCGATTTATGCATGTCCGTCCGTCTGTCTGTCCATGTTAAATTGTAAACAAAGTACAGGTCGTATTTATTATCCGAATTGGATGAAATTTGGCGTACGTCACTTATTTGGCCCAAGGACGAACCCTATTGAAATTGGGAAAATCGGTTCAGATTTAGATATAGCTCCCATATATATATTTAACCGATTTAATGTAAACGGTCCCTATATAGCTTTCGATTTGCACGAAATTTGGTACAGCCTAATCATTTAGGGCTATAATTATGTCTGCCAAGTTTCATGAAAATCGGTCCAGATTTAGATATAGCTCCCATATATAGTTTCGTCCGATTTCATGTAAATGGTGCACCAAAGTCCCTATATATCCTTCGATTTGCACGAAATCTGGCATAACGTACTGAATTGAGCCTAGAGTGATGTTTGCCAAGTTTTGAGAAAATCGGTCCAGATTTAGATATAGCACCCATATATAGTTTCCTCCGATTTCATGTAAATGGTGCGCCAAAGTCCCTATATATGCTTCGATTTGCACGAAATTTGGCATAACGTACTGAATTGATGCTGGAATGATATGTGCTGAGTTTCGTGAAAATCGATTCAGATCTAGATATAAATATTTTCGTCCGATTTAATCTAAATAATGTACCAAGTTCTTATGTTGTATAGCGTTTTGAATTTAATCCAGAATGATGTGTGCCAAGTTTCGTGTAAATCGGTTGAGATTTAGATATAGGTCCCTTATATTATAGATTGATTTTAAGTAATTGACGCACCAAGGAACCAATATATGGCTGATAGGAACAAAACGTACTGAAATTAGTATAACCTAACCTGTGATAAGTTTCGTTGAAATCGGTTCATATTTGGATATAGCATCCATATATAAGTAAATTGTGCATCAAACTCCTCATATATGTTAGATTGACATCAAATTTTGCACAACGTACAAAATTGAGCATAGAATAACGTAGTTGGGTTTTCTAGAAGTACAGACCTAGCCCAACGGATGACCTATTGATATTTGTATGAAGTCGATTTACATAATTTTGTCCCGTTGTAACAAACGAATGACATGTTTATGGATAGATCTAGGTCGTTTCACATTTAGATAAATATCACATATTTTATTTCATACAATTTCATGATAATAGTCCTGTTTAATATACCCATAGTGGTGAAGGGTATCATATAGTCGGACTTTACTACTTTCCTTACTGGTTCCATATTAAATTTTAAATATAAAAAAAATCCTTTCTTTTCATTTTTCAGAGTTTCAAACAGGCCCAGGTTGTATCAAGATCTGGATCAAAAATTGTGGAGAATATGGCCAATGAAGTGAAAACTATGATGGATTTAAAAATAAGTGCTGTTCGCGTAAGTCGGAATTATTTTGATTTTGTTTGCCAAACACATCGTCCATTCAAAGCTTTATACCAAACATTAAATAATAATATTAAATATTTATGCTAACGGATATTTTTATTCTACTTTCGAATATACATATTTAGCGCATTATGGATACCGCCGAAAATACTGCCTTAACATATCAAATGGAAAAACCCAACAAATATTTTTCTTATTATAATTCGAAAGAAATGATTGAGCCACACGAACCAGTACCAACGGAACCGCCACGCGATCTCGAAGATGCGGGCGGGCCGAAAATTTTCATAACACCTAAAACGATTGTTCTAACACCGAAAGAGGAATTTTTTAATACGCCCGTCAATATGACTGTTAGCTCAGTGCATGTGCCGACGAATGTTTACGATAGAGGTTCGAGTTATTTGTTATGTTTATAATTTTCTTTTGTGTTTTTGTTGTTTTCTTTAACTTTTTAATTTTTTGTGTGTATCTATTCGTCCACATCAGTTAATTAGTTGGTATTGCTAACAATAATAACAAAAGTACACTAGTTTTATTTTTGTTTAAAAAATTACATATTTTATGCAAGGGTTTCATAAAACGCACACATTTTGTAAAAACATTGATATTGAATGTAATGGTAGAAATTAATTTTATGTTTTTTCGAAATTCGAATTTATAAAGGAGATTTAATTACATCTAAAAATCATAATAACTTAATTAACCCTTTGTGGCCCAATGTTGCCCACAGGCAAGAAAATGTTTTAGAGCTTATATTTTATATGCAGTAGTAGATATGTATTATTTGGATTTCATATGTCAAGACCTGATTATGGACGACACATATCAAAAGAAAAATAAAAAAAATTAAAATTTTTGTAAATTTATGAGCTTTTCAATATAGAGAAGAGGATAAATTTGTGTACAGTACTAATTTGTGTATACAGTCCAAATTATTTAAAACGCTTCGTATTCAAATTGTAAAAATTTTACCCTCAGAATTATTTTTGATTCTTGTAAAATTGAATATAGAGAATAATTTAAAATGATTTTTCTGACGATTTTGCAGAATGTACTGTATCTCCCGAATGCAAGGATATATCGATGTCAAATCTTGTGCATATCCTATTTAGGATAGTTTCATTAAATCTGTGAACAAAAATTTGTTCTAAGATTGCGGAAAAAAATTCGGGGCTCAAAGGGTTAACAATAAGATAAGGATTATATTTTAGACCTATTTAACACTGTTTTTATGTGTTCTTCCATAATTTGCCAGATTTTCATGTTCGTATAATAGTCCCTTTCGAATTCCATATCCCAGTGTGACTTATACTCCTAGTGTTATAAAAAAATCCTCTCATGTTATACCTTAGTTAGTTTTTTTTTTATTTTAGTAATTTTGAAACTCAAACTAGTGTACTTTATTATAAAATAAAAAAAAAAAAAAAAAAAAGTATCACACTAACATACATATACAAAATTATATATAATTTTTTATCATTAAAAATGAAACCAAAAATATGTGCACCGCTTTTGGCAGTTAATTGTTTATTTATTTTATTTTTTAATATTAAGAAGCACCCAACTTTTTGAAAAAAGTATGATTTAAAGACTAACACGAAAAGGATTTCCATTGGAAATTATTCCGCAAACGTAACCTATGACCGGAATGTACCTAATAATAATACACTTGAATACACGAATACACGCCTCAAGCAGCTCACCAGCAAATATCATGGTTACGATTGCGGAAATTATTTTAATGGAAATTCAAAAAAAAAAAAAAAAAAAACAAAGAAAAAATTGAATGGCTTTTAAATGCTTTTTTTTTGTGGACACTATGCATACATTTACAAAGCAGAAAAAAATAAGACATACACAAATGTAAAGATGAAGGTTCTATTAAAGTGTTACATACGAACATTTTAAAAATCGCAGTGATCGTCATATTTTAAGACCCACCCATTCTCAGTTTCAAAAAATTTACATTTGTTATACCCTCCACCATACTATGGAGGGTATATTAATTTTGTCATTCCGTTTGTAACTCATCGAAATATTCATTTCCGACCCTATAAAGTATATATATTCTTGATTTTTTTAAGTGATTATTTATACTCTTTCAAGTCGAGCTTGATGATCTAAGTTTTCCAAGGAAAAGGAAAGCCAGGAGAAGAACCTACGTACCCACCATTATGCGACGCGTTTCGCCGTTGGTTAAGCGGCTCATCAGGCATATTGGGCTATGTGGCTTTACAAAGGTCGTACGTTGATAACTTGTATTTATTCCGCCCTGATGCGAAACTTGCATATGCGAATTAAATTCAAATTTGTCAAAGTTCGACATTTGTCTTCATTCTAGGAACAGTCCTTTTCAAAGGAGATATTTGTTGTAGCGATGGATAATTAATCCACACACCTACAATTTCTTCCATGGTATACACATGTTTTTGCGCAATGGTTTTGGAAGTGTGTTGATGGCTCAGAACGTTAAGTGGTCTGGCAACATTAGTGTTGCTCCGAGGACCTAGGTTCGAGCCCTAGCCGTGCTCAGCTGAAATTAATTATTGTTTCAAAGTAATTTTAAGTGATTATTTATACTCTTTCGAGTCGAGCTTTATGATCTAAGTTTTGCAATGAAAAGGAAAGCCAGGAGAAGAACCTACGTACCCACCATTATGCGACGCGTTTCGCCGTTGGTTAAGCGGCTCATCAGGCATATTGGGCTATGTGGCTTTACAAAGGTCGTACGTTGATAACTTGTATTTATTCCGCCCTGATGCAAAACTTACATATGCGAATTAAATTCGAATTTGTCAAAGTTCGACATTTGTCTTCATTCTAGGAACAGTCCTTTTCAAAGCAGATATTTGTTGTAGCGATGGATAATTAATCCACACACCTACAATTTCTTCCATGGTATACACATGTTTTTGCGCAATGGTTTTGAAAGTGTGTTGATGGCTCAGAACGTTAAGTGGTCTGGCAACATTTGTGTTGCTCCGAGGACCTAGGTTCGAGCCCTAGCCGTGCTCAGCTGAAATTAATTATTGTTATTTGAATTTTGCCTTGTAAGGGCAGTGATCATTTCAAAGTAATTTTAAGTGATTATTTATACTCTTTCGAGTCGAGCTTTATGATCTAAGTTTTGCAATAAAAAGGAATCAGGGTAAAATTCTAAGACGATCTCGCCATGTCCGTCCTTCTGTTGTAATCACGCTATCTTCTGAAGGAATTGAGATAGGGAGCTGAAATTTTGCATAGGTTTGTCTTTTGTCTGCAGGCAGGTCAAGTTCGAAGATGGGATATGTTGGTCCACGTTTAGGCATATCTCCCATATAATAGTACCCCAAAATTTTTGGGGTTCATGAGCGCGTTTTCAACCAAATACGTTGAAATTTGGTACATTGAGTTCTTATTGGGCACTAAATGTCTCCACAAAAAATTATAAATATAGGTCCACTTTTTCTGGTGGTCCCCATATAACGTTAACTCAGTATTTTTCAGTATTTTGAGGGTTTTGATCGTATTTTTCCACCGAATTGGTTGTAATTTAGTGTTTTGAGTTCTTAATATGTATCAAATCTCTCCACAAAAAATTATAAATATAGGTCAATTTTTTCGGATAGCCCCCATATCAGGGTACCCCCAAAATACCGAAATTTTGGGGTTCTTGAACGCTTTTTTCAACCGAATTCGCTGCCATTTGGTATTTTGTAGTCGTATATGGTAACAAATCTTCCTACCAAAAAATTTTAAACATTCACCCCCTTTTTGGGGTCGTCCCCATATAATCCCCTTTTTTTATATTAAAATAGTTATATGATTTTTTCCGTGTTTGAGTTTGGTTCTTAGACTCTTACTTACTTACTTAGCTGGCTTGTTACAGAACGGTTGTTCCATAAGCCGAGGTCTTGTGCGTATGTCCACCAATTTGGAAAACCACGTTCCAATATGTTGTTTTCTACTTGGTCTTTCCATTTAATTCGTGGCCTTCCCCTTCTACGGGAACCATCAGAAGGCTCATTTGTATATACCTTTTGAGCTGGGACATTTTCATTCATCCGCACAACATGGCCTAGCCACCGTAGTCGCTGCAGCTCAATACTACTGACTATGTCGATGTCCGCGTATAAATTGTAAAGCTCATGGTTCATTCGACGCCGATATTCACCGTCGACGCATATCGGCCCGTAGATCTTTCGGATATTTTTTCTCTCAAACACCCCAAGAGCTGCCTCATCTGCTTGCGCAAGTACCCATGCTTCTGATCCATATTGTTTGTTTGTTGTTGTTTGTGAGTTTGGTTTGGCGGGAGCTGGCCTTGTTTCTAAACTGCTTACTTAGACCATAGTAGCATCTGTTGGCCATCACAATCCTTCTCCGAATTTCAAAACTGATGTCATTCGTTTTATTTATGGCGGTACCAAGGTATATAAAGTATTTAACTACCTCGAAGTAGTAGTTCTCAAGTTCCACAGTTGGTCCGAGTCTACTGGTCGTCTTGCGCGTTGATACCATCAGCTTGGTCTTCTCGCCGTATACTGCCAGACCCACTTTGGCAGACTCCTTTTCAATTTGTTCAAAGGTGGCTGTTACCGCTCGCAATGTTCGACCCATTATATCGATGTCATCGGCGTAGGCGAGTAACATGTGTTGTTTGGTGTACAGAGTGCCATTTCTGTTCACCTTTGCGTCTCGTATGACCTTTTCCAGTAGGACGTTATAAAGGTTCTTAGACTCTGTTGTAATCATTTCATCTGTTGAAGATACCAAAAAAAAAAAAAAAAAAACTAGAACATAAGGTTCGATAATTAACCTTTTATATATATATATATATATATATAACTGTTACCCGTATTTAGCCATAGCCCCTGTATGGGAAGTACCAGAAGGAGTGGACCGATATTCCCCATGTTCGAACTTGAACAAATTTTGGAAGAAATATAACGATGGGCAAAGTTTGGATGAAATCGAAATTTTCTAAAAAAAAATTGTTCCAAAAAACATGGGGTTTAGAACCAATATTTCGATGAGGCTCATTTTCACCGTGTCAAAGTTTATACACACTCATCAGCCATAAGGCTGAGGGTATAATTATCAATAACAATTCTGAAATTTGTATTATGGTTTACATAATCGGTTTGTAGAAATGTCGGTATAGATGCACTTTTTGGTATTTTCCCTATATTTTAATTTCAAGTACCTGTCAGTATATCTATGGTGGAGGGTATCCAAAGTTCGGCTGGCCTTGTTTCTTGATTTGATTCGAACCTACACTAATTCAAGAATGTCCCTATAAAATTTCAAGTGAAAATCTCAACAACTTTTGAAGATATAGCCGATTTATTGTGTCAGCATCAAGTGATGGCAAGAGTGATAACGCGTTTTTCTCGAAACAGTGTTCTTACGAATGGCTGGGAACGATAACTTAAAAACGAATAATCCAAACGGTTCCAAATTTTGACACGTTTCTCTGTGAGTGTGTAGCTATCGTATGATCGATTTAAGTAATAGTAGAAGGTAACAAATTTTAGGGTAAGTCAGAGATTTCATTGCGATATCTTGAAAAGCTGAATAAATTATGCTATGAGTACTTGTTCGTTTGATATGTAACCTATCTTAATGGGGCTCCAACCAACCAATTGGAACAATATTTTTCATAGAGCCTTTGCTTTCTGGAATCCCACATTAAATAAGTGAAGTAAATTTGGTATGATAGCGTATAACTAATGTCAACAATAATACGCACCAATAACTAAAATTGTGTGATCATTTTAAGAGTAACCCTCCCATTCTCGATTTTAAATTTCTAAGATTTCCTCTGGCTGACGAATGTGGGTGCAATATTTTGAGGGCATGCAACTTGGTATATAAGTACATGTTTTTTGATATATTAAAGTTCCTATTCCAATTTTGAAAAAGCTGAATAAATTAAGCTATGAGTACCTTATTCGGGCTTCAACCAACTTAATTCGACCAATATTTTTGTAAATTTGGTACGGTAGCGTATAACTAATGTCAACACTAATACGCACCAATAACTAAAATTGTGTGATCATTTTAAGAGTAACCCTCCCATTCTTGATTTCAAATTTCTACGAATTTCAACCGGCTGTCAAATTGCCGTGCATTTTATTTGCGTGTAACTTGGCATGTAAGTACTTGAAGGCATAAAGGATAAGAGAGTTAGTAAACACCCCTACAAAATGTTCATTATTAGTACCTTTTTCTCGATAGATTGTAGATCCTATTCCAGTTTTGAAAAACCTTGAATTAATTATGCTATTCGGACTCCACCCAATCAATTTGTATCAATATTATTTAGAAAGAATATTCTTTTCTGGAATCTCACAAAAAATGAGTGAAAATTTGGTACGTTAGCGTATAAGTAATGTCAAAACTAATACGCACCAATAATTTAAATTGTGTATCATTCTCGATTTTCAATTTCTTCGAATTGAATTCAAATGGACGTGCGTTGTATAAAATATGTATAACTTTGCATATGAGTACTTGTACACTTGAAGGGTAAAAGGTTTAATAAACGCCCTTACAGAATTTTCAATATTTGTACATGTTTTTCGATATATTAAAGATCCTATCCCAGTTTTGAAAAAAAAAACTGAAAAAGTTATGGTATGAGTAATCGTTCATTTGGTATGTATAGCTCGATGAAGCCCGAATACTTCATCGAACCAAATTCGACCAACACTATTCAGAAAAAATTTGCTTTTCTGGAACCCCACATAAAATGAGTAAAGTAAATTTTGTACGGTAGCGTATAACTAATGTCAACACTAATACGCACCACGAACTAATGTTGTGTGACATTCTCGACCTGCCGATTTAAAGATAACAAAATGAATAGACACAATTTTGTTGTTGTTTTAAAATTGTTATTTTTTTTTAATTAATGAAAAGTTATTCCTTTCGACGTCGGATATAATTTTGATCAAATTCAAAAAATCCATTCATTCGAAAGTGTACATGTCAGGCCCTGGTATGAGCTAATGCTATAAACATCGCACACAAATTAACAAAATCTCAGGCCTATGAAACTTGATTTTTGGAAGATTTCCTATTTTTTATCTGTAAGAAAATAAGGATGATATTGACCGATTACATTTATCCTTAGTACAGAACATCGTTGTTAAATCTTGGAACCGATTGAATTATTAGTTTTTGATTTATTTGAAAAAAAAACATGTGTTTATAGTTTGAGAAACACTATTGCCGTCGCTTGATACTGACAAAATAAGTCTCAAAAGTTGGTAAGATTTTCACCTGCAATTTTAAAGGCACAATTTTGAATTAGTTTCGAATTAAATAGAAAATTCAAATTCATTTTTTTGAAATCGAGAATGGTGGGGGATCCCTATAAAATGTCGAATAATTCTATGCTCTAATGCCAAATAAATATTGTTTTTTTTTTTCAAAATGAATTCGACAGATTCGCGGTAGCGTATGATTAATGTCAATACTAATACGCACTAATCATTAAAATGGGTCAACATTTTTAAGATCATCGTATGTCAGAATAATAAATGATTTGTGTTTAATATTTCGAAATAATCTGTATTAGCGAGGTTCGGATAATCGAGATTTTACTGATGAGATATAATTATAAATAATATAACCATGTACCTTCGTGAAAATATTTTTGTCGAACACTGTAACTCTACAAAGGTTTAGGGAAATGGTTCAAAAATTAGTATTAGCATATTTTACTGAAAATATAGCATATATCTATGAAATATTTATACATAATAATTTTAGGAACCTTTATCTTTACATTAACGCTTACACTATATCAATGGACAAATTAAAAATATATACATTATTATTGTTATTTTTTTCTCTGAGAATTTTTATAATATTTGTGTTTCCTTTTTTTTGAAACTGAAATTATTTTGTCTCGTCTTTTTCAATAACACTTAATATCAAAGGACATAATAATAAAAAAAAACAAAACAAATCGAAAAAAGGAAATCTAAAAAATGTGACTATATAAATTAATTGGCCATATCTTTTTTTTGTTTGTTTATTTTCATCATCATTTATAGCATCGGACACCATAAAAGCCATTGAATGGTCTGAAAATTTGGATCAAATATTTCGTGATAATTATAAAAACGATCCGACGCTGTCGTGGCAATTTTTTGGTAGTTCGACCGGCTTTATGCGTCAATTCCCGGCATCGAAATGGAAAATGGAACCGGTCGATTTGTATGATTGCCGTTTACGGCCATGGTATATGGAAGCGGCGACAAGTCCAAAGGATGTCATCATCCTATTGGACAGTTCAGGCTCTATGATGGGGCAGAGGCTAGATATCGCAAAGCATGTTGTATATACAATACTTGATACATTAGGTACAAATGACTTTGTGAACATCTTCACCTTTAGCGATAAAGTCAAGCCTGTTGTTGGATGTTTCGAGGATACACTCGTTCAAGTATATATCAATTTTCTTTCTTATTTCAATCCTATCTATGAAAAAAATAATTAGTATTATTATGATTTTGTTTTTATTTATTTTTGGTTTATTATAATATTATTTTTTTTTTGATATATTATCTATTTGTATACACACGCGTTTAGTATAACCAAAATTCCCATAGTATATAAGATTATCAAAGAATAACTAACTCATATATTTCCAAAAACAAAACAAAAAAATCATCGTTGTAGTTGAAATGTAATATGATGTGCTATAAAAGTATGGCTATATTTTAATTTTGAACACACATCTTAAAAAAAACAATAACAAAACAAACCAAAATGCTAATAACCGAGTCTTTAGTTCGCCTTACTTTATTTTATATCGTGGTACAATAAGGGGTTTGAAATGCAACATCAAATGGAACTATTCGATTCTAGATTCCAATTTACCTTTCTTGTACCACGATTGATAAAGTTAAAAAAAAAAACTCAAAATATGCTTTTCTGCACTCTAAATTTTAAGTTGTATTTATTGTCCTACCTAAATGTTTGGATCTAGGATGCATATAGAATGCTAGACTGCATTTTATTGCAGGCTAATATATTTCTATTTCAGTACTGAGTCAGACAATACTACCAATTGTATAGCTAGTAAATTTCCTATGACTATTTATGTGACATGGAACACCGTAGCGTATGAGTTATGTCAACACTAATATGCACTATATGCCCACAATAGTCTATCTGTATTTCTTTATAGCATTATACGTTTATTTCAGTGCACACTATTAAGGTATTTCGTTGGAAAGACGAATTATCACAAGAAGCAGTCCATGTTTGGACATATTACTTTTTTCTGACGGAAATTTGGCATTTCGTGTTCTCATTTACCAGAAGATTTCCTGACAAAAATGTTTAATACAGGTTTACAATTTTACATAGCCCTAATATAATATAACGGTTCAAGCTTCGGTCCTTGACCCTTTGAAGACTCTACCAATTGAGTGGGAATTTTGTGTCTAGGGATTCGAGTGCCGGACATTTCTACGGCTCAGTGGCTAGAAAATCTTCTTTTCAAGAAAGATTTTCTTTTTACATTATGATGGGTACACCAAAGTGTCACATTATTTTTGGCATCAGAATGCTGTTGTTAGAAAGTCTAATATGCTGAAATTCTTTGTTCCTATCAAATGTAGTAAAATAAGTGCAACCCACGGTAGCGTATAACTAATGTCAACACCAATACGCACCAATCATTAAAATTGTTATCTAGGTTATAGAATGAATGTTGTTTACAACAAAACTGGAAAAAAATTAATGTATTTTTCAAAATGAAAGCAATTGCATCTTAATTTTTACACATATTAATTAATGACACCATAATGTAAATATGCACATTGATGAACTCGCCATCGTATTGTAGAAAATGTAAATTTCGAATATGAAATAAAAAAGTTTAATTCAACTTTTCATCATGTATATTTTCTAACCCCGATATACAATATTTCATAAAAAACAATTTATATTCGTCCAGTTTAATAACTACAAAAAGATATTGTCGTTGTTCCAATATTTGTCTGAACGAAGTGCGTTTTACGGTAGCGTATGATTAATACACACCAATTATTGAAATTATTGAACTTTTTCAAGTCATCAAAAGCCTGCTGAGCTGATTGAAAATTAATTGTAAATTAATTTAAGTAATAATTAATTTATTCCTCAATCAGTTAATTTTTATTCCCTCTGTCTTATATCTAAAGAGGGTACTCTTCTGAGACCCAACTATAACTGCATCAAAAAATCCCGGTCGATTATAGCGTATCCCTTGTCCGACGTTATAAGCGATTTCGACTGTTTATTTAGTTGAAGACTATTTCACTGTAACGTATGACTAATGTCAACACTAATACGCAGCAAATACTCAAAATAATTGAACCTTTTTTAAGTCATAAAAGGCCTGCTGATCACTCTAAAAGTTAATTGAAAATGTATCTAAGTAATCCAATTCTGATAAACCTATATTTCATAATAAGTTATGCTACATAGGTTTTTTTCTTAGACCAATTTCTGATTGGATAACATTGGCTGCATCGTGGCGTATCGTGGCTATAGTATTGATGGCTATAGAAGAGCATTGGTTTAGTTTATATGTTTGAATGAAGAACGTTTCACGGTAGCGTATGACTAATGTCAACACTAACACGACCCAATTTCTGATTGGATGACGTTGGCTACATAATAGCGTACGACTAATATAATCACTTATAAAAAATATATATGTGTGGCCGATCGTTTTCATGGCTTTTAAAGAATATTGCCTTAGTTCCTATATACATTTGAATAAAATCAGTTTCACAGTAGCGTATGACTATTGTCAACACTTATACGCACCAAATACTCAAAATGATTGTACATAATCTAACTTATCCAACTCAGATAAACCTATATTTCATAATAAGTTATGCTACATAGGTTTTTTTCTTAGACCAATTTCTGATTGGATAACATTGGCTGCATCGTGACGTATCGTGGCTATAACATTGATGGCTATAGAAGAACATTGGTTTAGTTTCTATATATGTTTGAATAAAGCACGTTTCACGGTAGCGTATGACTAATGTCAACACTAACACGACCCAATTTCTGATTGGATGACGTTGGCTACATAATAGCGTATGACTAATATAATCACATATAAAAAAATATATATGTGTGGCCGATCGTTTTCATGGCTTTTAAAGAATACTGTCTTCGTTCCTATATACATTTGAATAAAATCTGTTTCACAGTAGCGTATGACTATTGTCAACACTTATACGCACACACACAACTTATCCAACTCAGATAAACCTATATTTCATAATAAGTTAATTTTTATTCCCTCAGCCTAATAGCTAAATTTTGGCTATAAATTAGCTATTAAATTGTCGTGGCTATAACAACAGTACTAAAAAGTCTGGGGACTTTTTTTGATATCGTCCCTTGATCGTCGTTATAAGCGATTTCGAATGAACATCATTTCACGGTAGCGTATGACTAATGTCAATACTAATACGCAGTCATCAAAGCTTCTTAGACTCTTGGTTGGCTGACGTCCGTTAAATCGTAGTGTATGTCTAATATCAACACTAATACGCTCCAATTTTAAAAAATGGTCAATTTGTGGCCATTTAGTTTACTGATGTCGTCTGAACATTATAATAATCAATATGTAGATCACAGTTATGGACCAATCGTCATGAAACTTAGGGTTATAGTGAAAGAAGAAGCCTAAAGTTTTTGACAGTACTTTCTTAACCCTTTATTGCATGACTTCTTCTTTTTTTTAGCCGAAAAAAGTCAATATGATATATTTCATGCTCAGAATGCAGGAAAAAATATTTAAAAAAATTAGTATACATTTGTATGGTGATACAAAAAACAGCATGGTGATATAAAATTCAATCATATGATATTTTTTTATTTCACTTCAAACTTTTACAGAAATCTATTTAACAGAAATATTTATAAGAAACCGTTTTTATACCTTTTTAAAATATTTCATTACAAGAAAATCATTTAATTTAGATATTTTAAAGACCCACCTCATGGTGTTGGGTGGTAATAGTTCCAACCGATATTTTTACTGGTGTTTTACAAAATCCGTCTTTATTTCTTCAACAAAGTACGATCAAAATCATATCATGGAAATATAAATACTCATACGCACCATGATCGTAAAACAAACACATTGAAGTACTCCTTAGCAAATGCCCATTGTTTTGGCACATCCTCTTTAAAAACAAATATAATATAATAAGAGAAATATTAATTCCCTACATATATATATATGTAAAATGTATGTCTGTATGTATTTGGCTAGCACGCACATGCACCACCAACACAAAAAAACATATGTATATATAACTGCACAATAATCATTTTATTTTCTTTATGTTATTATTGCTAAAAACGGAATAATCGTTTATAGCTTTTGTGAGAGTAAGAGATAAAAAGCTCTCTGTAAAATTAAAAACAAAAAACACTGCACCCAAGTAGATTCGTTCCAAGCACTTTTTTGTGGCTTATTTTGTAATAACTGGATGGATGAATTGAAAGAAACTTGGTAGTTCTATGTGCAATAAATGATACGTCCGGCTCACGGGATATATATATATATATATATATATATTTAAGTATGTGTATGTTGCCAACTATTTTTTTGAAACACTAACACTAAAAACAAGTCTAGTGGCAATTCAATACATGTGCTTTCGCAGCATATTGCTTCCGCCCATATGAATCTCTGTCGGCAAACCATAGATATTGCGCTGCTGTGATGTTTTTCGACAGGATTATATAAAAAACCGCCAAACTCGCAGTCTGATCAGATAGCTAGCTAGGCTGTTGTACATCGATCAATGTTTTTAAGTGTCAAAAAGGATATCAACAGGATAATATGTAAATGGTGACTACGTCAATGGATACATCAACTGAGTAAACCAACACAGAGGTCATGTAAACAAGAAAAACGAAATAAAAATAAATGATTGGAAGAATTTGTATTTCAACTATGACGATGGAATATATGTTAATAATTTGTGTTTTATTTGTTTATTTGTAATTCATTTATTTATTTACATTATTTTACTTGATATTTATAAACATTATTATTATTATTATGTGTTTTAATACCCTCAACATATTGTATGCCGCCTATTTTTAATGTCACTTCTGTTTTTTTCCAACAAATTTCTTTTAATTTTGAAAATCAACAAAATTCTTATGCTCCAATGCCATTTTACGAAATTCTGCTGCATCCCAACAAACAACAACAACAACAAAAAACACATCTTCTTCTACTACTACTTCTTTATAATTTATTTTGCAATTGTATTGTGTTATGGCCTATATACCAACACCAACAAACACACATTGCCACCAAAATACTTTTTTCTCTATATATATGCAATCATATATATACACATAAATGTATACACATACACATGCATACATGAACCCCTCAATACACTTATATCTGTGCGTATACGTATCGTGTATACACTGACGACGTCGAACGCCAAACGTCACGACGTCCCCTAAGGCAAATCTTGGCAACATTCGAGAGCTCAAAGAGGGAATTGAGACAGTTAAAACCGTGTCGATCGCCAACTTCACCGCTGCATTGACAAAAGCCTTTGAGGTTTTGGAACAATTTAGGACCGAAAATCATGGGGCTCAATGCAATCAGGCAATCATGATTGTTAGTGATGGTGCACCGTTTAGCTACGAAGAAATTTTTGAACTATACAATTGGCAAAATTTACCCTATAAACCGGTGCGCGTATTCACCTATCTAATTGGCAAAGAAGTGGCCGACGTTAAGGACATCAAATGGATGGCGTGCGCCAATCAGGGCTACTACGTTCATTTAGCCGATACGGCTGAGGTGCGAGAAATGGTATTGAATTATATACCGGTTATGGCACGGCCATTGGTATTGGGACGACACGATCATCCGGTAATATGGACACAAGTTTATGCCGATGTTGAGGTAAGTTAAAGAAGAGGGGGGAATTATTTGTGTAAAATATTTAAAGGAATGTGTGTGTCGGAATTACTGTGTGGGTAAGTGAATATTTTTGGGTGGCAAAAAACTGTTTTTGATATACTGAAGAAAAATGTTGTATTTTTTTATAGAAGACAATAAGGTTTTTGGTCTGAGAAGGCCTGAAGGTCTTCTACTACATAGAATTCAGAAAGCCTTTTATTATATAGGAGACCTGAAGTCTCTTCAGTACAAAGAAAGCTAGAAGGAATTCTATTATATAGATGACCAAAGGGAGATCAGGCGGAAGACAATCAATTCATATTTTTATAGAAGCCCAGATTAATTACTTCGAACATTAGAAGGTCTTCTATAGAAGGCAAGACATTTTTTAGAACATTTTTTTATTAATTTTATTACACTGTTTTGTTGTCTGAAAATCCGGTTCAAAATTACTTCGAACATTAGAAGGTCTTCTATAGAAGACAAGATATTTTTCTAAAACATGTTTTATAGAATTCCAGAAAAAGTCCTTCATTATTTAGAATATTAGGAGGTATTTTATTACACTGTTTTGTTATCTGGAAATCCGGTTCGAAATTTATATATTCGGATCTGTCTCAAGCATAATAGTATCTATTTGTGGTAAATATGTCCGCTGAATCTGAAAATTATTCATAATTCTATTTTTTAATGTACATAGTAGATATACGTTTTTTTTGAGCAAGGATCGGAACAAAATCGGAAAAGGACGATGAAAATATACGAATATAACTTTCTTGTCTTTAATATCTTCTTATGGGCGACATTTACATAGAATATTTGGAGGCGAAATAATCTCGTCTGGTGGCTTATGAAAATAAGGACAAAAAAGACCCACAAGGACTCGAGATAGAAAGTGGATATATTTTATAAAAATATTCCTCATTCGATTTGACCGAAGACATGTCATCTCAAAAAAAACCTGCAATAGCCTCGAACAAAGTTAAAAACCATGGTAGCGTATGACTAATATCAACACTAATACGCATACATTATAAAAAAGGGTCAATGTATGGCCGTTGAGTTTACCGATCTCGTCTGATGGGCAAGCTGCAGTTATGGACCAATTTTGCATGTAGGTTGGGATCTTCGAATATATTAATATTTGTGGGAGTTGTATAAAATACCTGTCGAGTTATTTTATGTATAGGTGATCTAAACAAGGTCTATAGGAGGATTATATATTTTACAAAATTATTCCTCATTCGATTTGGCCGAAGATATGTCATCTTAAAAAAACCTGCAATATCCTCGAACAAAGATAAAAACCATGGTAGCGTATGACTAATATCAACACTAATACGCATAAATTATAAAAAAGGGTCAATGTATGGCCGTTGAGTATACCGATCTCGTCTGATGTGTAGGCTGCAGTTATGGACCAATTTTGCATGTAGGTTGGGATCTTGGAATATATTAATATTTATGGGAGTTGTATAAAATACCTATCGAGTTATTTTATGTATAGGTGATCTAAACAAGGTCTATAGAAGCTCTTATATATATAACAGATCTTCAGAATGTCTTTTATGTGTATGAGATCTATTTTTAGTATATAAGACCTGTAGATATGATATATAAGACCTGTATATAAGACCTATAGATCTGTAGAAGGTTTTTTATTTATAGGAGACCTATAAAAGGTACTTTATGTATAATAAATCTGCAAAATGTATTCTATGAATGGGAAACCTATAGAAGGCCATCTATGTATAGGAGACCTATAGAAGATCTTTAGAAGGTATATTGAGAAAGGATCTGTAGAATGTCTTCTAAGAATAGAAGACCTATAGAAGGGCTTATATTTATAGAATACCTAAAGCAGACCTATGTACAGGAGATCTATATATAATATAAGAAGACCTAGAAAATACTTTTAACGATATAAAATCATTATAAGGTATTCTGTGAAAAGTATAACTATAGAAGAAGAATAATTCATACCTATAGAAGTCTTCTATGTGTAGGAGACTTATAGGAGGGCATCTATGTATTGGAAACAATCTTCAACGAATTGGAGAACTTTTGAAGGTCTTCTGTTGAAAAAATATGTGAAGGAGTTGTTCTAAATATGTGAGTCCTGAGGATGGGAGACATATTTTCTATGTATAAGAAACTTTTAGGAGGGCATCTATGTATTGGAAAGATATATTCAACGAATTGGAGAACTTTTGAAGGTCTTCTGTTGAAAAAATATGTAAAGGAGCTATTCTAAATATGTGAGTCCTGAGAAAAGAAGACACATAGGATGTACGAAGCCCTTCTGTGTATATGAGACCTATAGAAAATACTAGGTCGCATATCAGGACTTTCATAGGCCTTCTATAAAAACTACGTGTATGAGGTCTTGTATATGTGGGAGATTAACAGGGATCTTCCCAAGTTTTCTTCTAATACCGAAATCTATTATTTTATACGTAAAAACATTATTTTTAAATCTTTCTAATTGTCGGGATATTTTCATATACTAGTATCCTTATATATCCTGCATTTCATTTCCAAATACTTGATCTATTATAGAATACCGAAATGTCCGATTATCTATGGCAAAATGAACAAAATAATGATCAAAAAGAAAATATACTGGAATATAGACGAGTAAGTTTTCGTATGCTGGATCCGGATGAGGTGCGACGACGTGAATATCGTCGAATGAGAAAAGTAAGATAACGTTTTGAACAATTTAACTAATATGATTATATAAAAAAAAACGTTTCCCTTTTCCCTTAGGCGTGGGACCAACCTACTGACACCGATATTTATAAGTTTATGACCACCGTTTCAATGCCAGTCTATGATCGTCGTGAAAATGCCGTAAGTATCTGCATATTTTTGGAAATCTACAAAAACTTGATATTTTTGCGAACAGGAACTATTTTTTTATTATTACATTATTTTGGGAATTGTAAGATTTTTATAATTCCAATATTTTTAAGCTTTTGAGACACGCCAAAACAACAACAATAACACTAAAGCACCGACACTCAAATAAACCACAACCACTAATGACAAAGTAACAGAGATATATACATACATATATTTAATTTTTGTTGTTATTAACATAAACAAACCAACAATTTCAATATAAATATTATTAACTCAGATTTTCTTTTTCAATACTGATGTATAATAAAACCCCAACAACAACAATCACAACAATATTTCTATAACAGAATATCACCGAACTGGTTTTGATAAATGAAGCCCTATGGGAATTACAAACACGTGAGGTATTCAATAGAAATAGAAAACGAAAAAAAAATATGTCAGCTATAATCAAATGACATAATATTTAGAAATCCATAAAAAAATATAATATTTAGCGTAAACCAGTTGTTCTAGAGCTTCCAGTAAAAATCCGAAGAGATATTCGTAAACCAGTATAATCGTAAAACGTAATATTTGGAATATAATCGATATCCAAATAGAAAAACTCTAGAGTAATGAATCAGAACAGAAGAGTATTCCATTTTTATTAGACATTTTGGAAAATAACAAAACAAAAACAAAACAAATTCATATAGAAGTATTGAGTCGATCATAAATCTATTTATATCAATATTATAATATAGTGAAAAATGTATTTAGTCCATATATATTAACCATAGTTTTCAGGGTATATATCTGTGTATTTATTTTGTTTTAGTATAGCTAGTGGTAAAAATTTAAGAAGTTCCCAAGTGTAAACCATTTGTAAGTGAATGGTCTATAAATTTAGTATTGTAGTATTTTGATATTATTATTGAAATATTGAAATAAAAATAATGTGTGGTTCATAATGTTACATTTTTTGTAGTTTCAAATTTGAATTCTACGCCCAAAATAAATACATTAAATTCAAATATCGTCAATGAAGACTACTGAAGGTCATATATGTATAAATGAACTATAGAGAGGATTCCTAGAAGGTCTTCTATGTATAGAAGACCTATATAGAAGGCATTCTATGTATAGAAGACCTATAGAAGGTCTTCTATGTAAAAAAGACCTATAGAACGTCTCCTATGTATGGAACACCTGTAGAAGGTCTTCCATTTATAGAAGACCTATACCTCACCTGCAGGTCTTTTTGCATAAATATAGGAGACACAAAGAGCAGTAAAATGCCGAGTGAATTTGGAGTTCCACAAGGATCCAAATTGGGCCCAATATTATATATCCTATACGCAAATGAAATGATATTACAACTGAAATACAGCACAGCATACACATACGCCGACGACACAGCAATAATCATCAGCAATAAGTCATTAAATGATGCTGTATGTTCCCTTCAATATGACTTAAATAAAGTGACGAGATGGTGTCATGATAGCGGTCTAATCATAAATGCTAAAAAAACTAAAGTCATGCATATTAGACCGAGAAGCGTACCTAAAACTACCTTTAGAATAACATTTCACAATACGGAATTACATAAAAAAGATATAGTGTTCAATCAATCGCAGAACGACAACTGCGACTCTCATCTAGAAATAGTTGAAACTTATAAATATCTAGGCGTTCATCTAGATGATAATTTTAAATGGAAGTCTCATATTCACCATGTTCAAACAAAATTGAGGCAATCATCATACGCTCTATACCACCTTGGAAATTGCGCACCTTATTATGTTATTAAACAATCATATTTTTCGTTAGTGGAATCTCATCTCAGACATGGGATTACTGCCTGGGGAAATGCAAAAATATGCAGTGTTCTGCAATCTGCACAGAACAAAATTGTCAAATCATTAAGCAAAAAACAACCAGCCAGCACACAACACAGAACTAATAACAACAGGCCAACCACACAACTGTACGCAACTCAAAAAATTCTTAATATAAAGGATTTATATTCGATTTCAATCATAAAAGAATTCATGGAAGACGCAAACTTAGCGAAGAAACTAAACCATGAACGAAACACTAGACGCAGAATTGAAGGCCGATATATAGTCCCAGCATTTAAAAATGACTATGGAAAACATGCACTATCTGTTAGTCTGCCTACCATCTTAAATGAACTACCAAATGCGATAATGCAGGAATGCAACAAAAAAATTAGAATAAAATTACTCAAAAATCATTATTTAAATAAGTAATTAATAATTATAAGCAATAAAATAATAATATTTGAAGTCTACAGCTAATTTTAGTCAATCAATGAAAATTGTAATCACTTCTTACTCCACATACAAGCCTATAATAGCTTCGTGGAACTATGTAAATAATGAACTGTAATAATTATTATATTATCAATAAAGAAAAAAAAAGAAGGTCTTCTATTTATAGAAGACCTATAGAAGGTCTTCTATTTATAGAAGACCTATAGAAGGTCTTCTATGTATAGAAGACCCTTAGAAGGTCTTCTATGTATAGAAGACCCTTAGAAGGTCTTCTATGTATAGAAGACCTATAGAAGGTCTTCTATGTATAGAAGACCTATAGAAGGTCTTCTATGTATAGAAGACCTATAGAAGGTCTTCTATGTATAGAAGACCTATAGAAGGTCTTCTATGTATAGAAGACCTATAGAAGGTCTTCTATGTAGAGAAGACCTATAGAAGGTCTTCTATGTATAGAATATTTATAGAAGGTCTCCTATGTTTAGAAGACCTATAAAAGGTCTTCTATGTATAGAAGACCTATAAAAGGTCTTCTATGTATAGAAGACCCTCAGAAGGTCTTCTATGTATAGAAGACCATCAGAAGGTATTCTATGTATAGAAGACCCTCAGAAGGTCTTCTATGTATAGAAGACCATCAGAAGGTATTCTATGTATAGAAGACCTATAGAAGGTATTCTATGTATAGAAGACCTATAGAAGGTCTTATATGTATAGAAGACCTATAGAAGTTATTCTATGTATAAGGGTCTTGTATGTATAGAAGACATATAGAAGGTATTCTATGTATAGAACACCTATAGAAGGTCTTCTATGTATAGAAGACCTATAGAAGGTCTTCTATGTATAGAAGACCTATAGAAGGTCCTCTATGTATAGAAGACCTATAGAAGGTCCTCTATGTATAGAAGACCTATAGAAAGTCTTCTAGGTAAAGAAGACCTATAGAAGGTCTCCTATGTATAGAAGACCTATAGAAGGTCCTCTATGTATAGAAGACCTATAGAAAGTCTTCTATGTATAGAACACCTATAGAAGGTTTCCTATGTATAGAAGACCTATAGAAGGTATTCTATGTATAGAAGACCTATAGAAGGTCTTCTATGTATAGAAGACCTATAGAAGATCTTCTATGTATAGAAGACCTATAGAAGATCTTCTATGTATAGAAGACCTATAGAAGGTCTTCTATGTAAAGAAGACCTATAGAAGGTCTTCTATGTAAAGAAGACCTATAGAAGGTCTTCTATGTATAGAAGACCTAAAGAAGGTATTCTATGTATAAAGGTCTTGTATGTATAGAAGACATATAGAAGGTATTCTATGTATAGAACACCTATAGAAGGTCTTCTATGTATAGAAGACCTATAGAAGGTCTTCTATGTATAGAAGACCTATAGAAGTTATTCTATGTATAAGGGTCTTCTATGTAAAGAAGACCTATAGAAGGTCTTCTATGTAAAGAAGACCTATAGAAGGTCTTCTATGTATAGAAGACCTAAATAAGGTATTCTATGTATAAAGGTTTTGTATGTATAGAAGACATATAGAAGGTATTCTATGTATAGAACACCTATAGAAGGTCTTCTATGTATAGAAGACCTATAGAAGGTCTTCTATGTATAGAAGACCTATAGAAGTTATTCTATGTATAAGGGTCTTGTATGTATAGAAGACATATAGAAGGTATTCTATGTATAGAACACCTATAGAAGGTCTTCTATGTATAGAAGACCTATAGAAGGTCCTCTATGTATAGAAGACCTATAGAAAGTCTTCTAGGTAAAGAAGACCTATAGAAGGTCTCCTATGTATAGAAGACCTATCGAAGGCCTTTTATAGGTCTTCTATAAAGGTCTTCTATACATAGAAGACCTTCGATATATAGAAGACCTATAGAAGGTCCTCTATGTATAGAAGACCTATAGAAAGTCTTCTATGTATAGAACACCTATAGAAGGTCTTCTATGTATAGAAGACCTATAGAAGGTCCTCTATGTATAGAAGACCTATAGAAAGTCTTCTAGGTAAAGAAGACCTATAGAAGGTTTCCTATGTATAGAAGACCTATAGGAGGTCTTCTGTGTATAGAAGACCTATAGAAGGTCTTCTATGTATAGAAGACCTATAGAAGGTCTTCTATGTATAGAAGACCTATAGAACGTCTTCTATGTATAGAAGACCTATAGAACGTCTTCTATGTATAGAAGACCTATAGAAGGTCTTCTACGTAAAGAAGAACTATAGAAGGTCTTCTATGTAAAGAAGACCTATAGAAGGTCTTCTATGTAAAGAAGACCTATAGAAGGTCTTCTAAATATAGAAGAACTATAGCAGGTCTTTATGTATAGAAGACCTAAAGAAGGTCTTCTATGTATAGAAGACCTAAAGTAGGTCTTCTATGTATACAGGTCTTGTATGTATAGAAGACATATAGAAGGTATTCTATGTATAGAACACCTATAGAAGGTCTTCTATGTATAGAAGACCTATAGAAGGTCCTCTGTGTATAGACGACCTATAGAAAGTCTTCTAGGTAAAGAAGACCTATAGAAGGTCTCCTATGTATAGAAGACCTATAGAAGGTCTTCTATGTATAGAAGACCTATGGAAGATCTTCTATGTATAGAAAATCTATAGAAGGTATTCTATGTATAGAAGATCTATAGAAGGTCTTCTATGTATAGAAGACTTATAGAAGGTCTTCTATGTATAGAAGACCAATAGAAGGTCTTCTATGTATAGAAGGCCTATAGAAGGTCTTTTATGTATAGAAGACCTATAGAAGGTCTTCTATGTATAGAAGACCTATAGAAGGTCTTCTATGTATAGAAGACCTATAGAAGGTCTTTATAGAGGACATAGAAGGTCTTCTATGTATAGAAGACCTATAGAAGGTCTTCTTTGTATAGAAGACCTATAGAAGGTCTTCTATGTATAGAAGACCTATAGAAGGCCATCTATGTATAGAAGACCTATCGAAGGCCTTTTATAGGTCTTCTATAAAGGTCTTCTATACATAGAAGACCTTCGATATATAGAAGAACTATAGAAGGTCTTCTATGCATAGAAGGTATTCTATGTATAGAATACCTATAAAAAGTCTTCTATGTATAGAAGACACATATAATAGTGTTATATGTATAGAAATTTATCTAGAAGACCTCTTGAAGACTTATAGAAGGTCTTCTATGTATTGAAAACCTTCAGAAAATCTTGTATGTTTAGACAACATACATAAGGTCTTCTATTGGTAGGAGCAGGGGGATCAAATAATCAATTGTTTATTAATTCATCAATAACTATATTGTCCTTTCGAAATAATCCACTTCAGATTTAATACAGCGCTTTTCCAACAAATCTGAAAGGTCCTTTTTTTGTATAAGCAACATCACCAGTTTTAAATTTTAAACCTTTCGAAATAATAAAAGCACTGTGAAATAAAATTTTGGTGGCGGGATATTTTGATGAAGTACCTTGGGAGTTTATTAAAACCACGAAGAACAAAATGGAGATGCCTTACATTCCCCACTAATAAATAGTTGTTTTTTTATAAAGACCACAAACTGGGATCCAGCCTGACTATTTTGCGAAAACAAAATATAAATGGTATCCCAAATAACCCGCCAACACTACTGATGAAAAATATATTCTTCATCCATCTCCAATTTGTTCTTCGTGGTTTTAATAAACTCCCAAGGTACTTCATCCCCATAACGAAAATATCCCGCCACCAAAATATTATTTCACAGTGGTTTTATTATTTTCAGACTGACTGACTATCAGATTCAGACTGACTATTTTGCAAAAACAGAATATATTTTACGAAAAGAGAATATATCTCAAAAAAACTGTATTAGCTGCTAACAATGATATAACGTTTTTTCTTCATGAACTTACCAGCTAAAAATTCATCACGTCATAACTCAAAAACGAATTTGTCCTATTGAGTTTGTGTTTTATCCCTATAAGGAATCAACCTCATAACTCAAAAACTTGACCTATGGCGAATTTGTCCTACTGAGTTTGTGTTTCATCCCTATAAGGAATCAACCTTCAGATTTTGTGTCACCGTGTAATTTAACGTGTTGTCACTGGAATATTGTCAAAAAATGGTATCACTATTTAACATTGAATTATCAAATGTCTGTAGATACCCATTTATTTATAGAATACCTTCGATAGGTCATCGATTGTCAAATTTTGGTGCAGAGTGTCAAAAATGTTAATTTTATTTGCTTCAAAATTCATAATATATTCATATGTATGTCACGACATAACGTAGTTCCTATATATGTAAATGTGAATCCTTTTTATTGTAAACAGTGTATTGAAATAACTCCGGATTATGGCTTGAAGCATAAACCCGAAGAAGTTGTGTGGCCCAACTGTAATACTGTAAGAATTCAAGCAAATCTAAATATTCTATCTAAATAAAAACAGAAAAACAATGATGGAGGAAAATTCAGCAACGCAAATTAAGAAAAGCTTGCTTGTCAAATAAGAAATGCCGCTTTAAATGCCATTAATAAAATAAAAATGTTTATCGGTGTCTTTTTTTCAAACAATATTCTAAATGTTTTTTCAGTGTAGCTATAGTTTTGATCATATTTAAAAAAAAATGCAAAAAAATATATATATTTTTTTGTATGATAGATGGTACATAAATATTAAAACATACAATTTGTTGTTAACATAAATTCAATTTTTTTTAGTTTATTTTACTCATGTATTATAATTATATAGACCACATAATACAAATAACACATATCAAGCTAATTTTCATTAACAAATTAAAACAATAGTTACAGTTGCTTTATTTCCATATATTATTAATTATATTTTACAATATTATGGTAAACCGTATTATTTTTTTATTATTTTCGAAACCTGGTAAGAATATTCGTTATTAAAAAATATATGTAGGCACTAAGCATTATATACTCTACTAGTAATTATTATATTAATATTTATATATAGATTAAAGATTGGAGTATTTAGAGTAATTTGAAAAAATTTTAAATTTTCAAGATTGCTTACCAGGTTTAGCTTTAATTTTTGTTGTATTTAATATTTTATGTATTCACAATTTTTAGAGCTTGTATTATATTTATGTCGTTATAAGATTTTCATTTAACTAAAATATTTAATATGTTGTTTGCTTTTGTAATTAATCATTTAAAAAATATATATTTATTTAATTCAATTGGTTTTAGTATATCAACAAAATTACATTACTTAAATATACTGTTGTGAATTTTATTAAAATTAATTTTGTTTATATTTGTATAGACGAAAGTTGCCAATTTACTGGGTGTTGCCGGTACAGATGTGCCAATACGGGATATCAAACGTTTGCTGTCACCATTTTTGGTAAGTAAATATGTTATGAATTTTATTTGATGGGCGGTAATAAATAGTCGAATAATGTGACGATATTAATGAAATGGTAATGAAAATAATTAATACTAAACATTATAGGATTGGTAGCTATGGATGTATACAATTTCGGCTGGAACGAACCTTTTATAATGTCCACCATTCAAAATAACTAAAAATTATCAGCACATTTATATGGGAGCTATGCAATTGGCGACCGATATAAACCGATATATAATCAGTATAGGATACTGATTATTGACATTTTTGGTAGAAAGAGATTCGAGTCTATGACAATCCAGAAAGAGGACCGATTGACCAATACCTAATACCTAATGATTACAATTATATACCATAAAATTTTGTTTAATATTCGGTATTCGGTATTTTTAATGCATTAGCCGAATTTTCAATTTGAAATTCAGAAAGGGGCTGTAGGGGCACTGGTACAAATTTTGACATATCCTCCATATATCGATTCATGATTGGTATTTGGGTTTAGAAGCCTTTCCCATCTGAGGGGCTGTAATTTGGCATTCAGGGTTTTTATACCCTTCACCACACTGTGGTACAGGGTATTATGTCTTTGTGCATATGTTTGTAACAGGCAAAAGGAATCGAGATAGACCCATAGTTACTTTTGAGAATATGCATAGAATCACTTTCTAAGTCGATTTACGCATGTCCGTCTGTCCGTCCGTCCGTCCATTGATTTTTGTGAACAAAGTACAGGTCGCATTTATGATCCGATTTGGATGAAATTTGGCACAGTTCACTTATTTGGCCCAGGGACGAACCCTATTGAAATTGAGAAAAATCGGTTCAGATTTAGATATAGCTCCCATATATATTTTCGTCCGATTTAAGGTAAATGGTGCACCAAAGTCCCTATATATCGTTCGATTTGCACGAAATTTGGCACAGCGTAATGTATTAAGCCTAGAATAATGTCTGCCAAGTTTCGTAAAAATCGGTCCAGATTTAGATATAGCTCCCATATATAGTTTCGTATGTAAATGGTGCACCAAAGTCCCTATATATTGTTCGATTTGCACGAAATTTGGCACAGCGTAATGAATTAAGCCTAGAATGATGTCTGCCAAGTTTCCTGAAAATCGGTCCAGATTTAGATATAGTTCCCATATATATTTTCGTCCGATTTTATGTAATTTTGGACCAAAGTCCCTATATATCTTTCGATTTGCAAGAAATTTGGCAAAACGTACTTAATTGAGCTTAGAGTGATGTCTGCCAAGTTTCGTGAAAATCGGTCCAGATTTAGATATAGCTCCCATATATAGTTTCGTCCGATTTTATGTAAGTGATGCACCAAAGTCCCTATATATATTTCGATTTGCACGAAATTTGGCATAACGTACTTAATAGAGCCTAGAGTGCTTTATGCCAAGTTTCCTGGAATGATGTGTTTCCTGGATTTCGTGAAAATCAGATTAAGATATGTATATATATATATATATTTCCGTCAGATTTAATGTAAATAATGTACCATAGTTCTAATATTGCATAGATCGATTGATATTAAGTAATTGACACACCATGGAAACAATATATGATTGAAAGAACAAAACGTACTGAAATTAGTATAACCCAACCTGTGAAAAGTTTCGTTGAAATCGGTTCAAATTTGGATATAGATTCCACATATATTTTCATCTATGGTAATTGGTGCTTTTAAGACCCTATATATCTTTGCACGAAATTTGGCATAACGTGCTGAATTGCGTCTATAATAATGTGTGCCAAGTTTCATGAAAATCGGTTCAGAAGTATATAAAGCTCCCATATATATATATATATATAGTCGCCCGATTTTAGGTAAATGGTGCACCAAAGTCTTTGAAAATCATTCCATTTGCACGAAATTTGTCATAGCGTACTGAATTAAGTTTAGAATGACGTGAGCTAAATTTCGTGAAAATCGGTTCAGATTTAAATGTAGCTCCCATATATATTTTCGTCCGGTTTTATGTAATTGGTGCATAGATAGGATACATCTTAGGATACATCTGTTGAATATACCCAAAGTGGTGAAGGGTATCATATAGTCAGCCCAGTCCGACTTTACTACTTTCCTTACTGCTTTTTTCAGGGGTTTGAAGGCAAATAAATTACTCCGAAGAAACATTTAAAATTTTTTATATCAGGCACCCGACCGATTTTCCCGGTAATATAAATGTCCAACTCATGGTGGCAGATATAAAAACAAAATCTTTTAAAAGGTGTTAACAGATGTTTGAATTTTGTAAGTATTTTGGCTATCTCATAGTGAAGGACATCAAGAGTTCCGTAAAAGTTACTCTAAAAACAGTAAGGAAAGTAGTAAAATCGGACTGGGCCGACTATATGATACCCTTCACCACTTTGGGTATATTCTACATATGTATACGAAAAGACGTCGCCTTTTTGAAGGAATTTTGACATGAAATTGAACGAACTTAAATATGTTATTTTTATGTCTTTCTGGAACCTATGTTAAATTTTATTTCATGTGGGCAAGTTTAGAGTCGTTTGCGCACAGTGGGACAGATTTGTATAAATCGAAATTATATATGGAAGCTACGATATATCTATATCTGAACCGATTTGAAGCAAACTTGCCATAGATTAATTTATATTAATTTCAGTACGTTGTGTCAATTGGCCTAGCTGTGGAATTTCACAGCACAGTTTACTTAAAATCGGACGAAAAAATATATAAGAGGTGTACATATCATTCTAGACTTAATTCAATAGGCTATGTCAAAATTCGTACAAATCGAATGATTTTCAGGGGCTTTGGTGCACCATTTACCTAAAATCGGGCGAAAATATATATGGGAGCTATTTGTAAATCTAAACCGATTTTCACGAAACTTAGCACACATCATTCTAGAACTAATTCAATACCAAATTTCGTACAAATCGAAAGATATATACGGACTTTGGTAGACCATTTACCTAAAATCGGTCGAAACTATATATGGGAGCTATATCTAAATCTGAACAGATTTTCACGAAACTTAGCACACATCATTCTAGACCTAATCCAGTAGGCTATATCAAATTTCGTGCAAATCAAATGATTTTCAGGGACTTTGGTACCCCATTTACATTAAATCGGACGAAACTATTTATGGCAGCTATATCTAAATCTGAACCGATTTTCAGGAAACTTAGCACACATCATTCTAGACTTAATTCAGTACGCTATACCAAATTTCGTGCAAATCGAAAGATATATAGGGACGTTGGTGCACCATTTACCTTATATCGGGCGAAACTATATGTGGGAGCTATATCGTAATCTGAACCGATTTTCTCTAATTTCAATAGGGTTCGTCCTTGGGCCAAATAAGTGACATGTGACAAAATTCATCCAAATCGGATCATAAATGCGACCTGTACTTTGTTCACAAAAATACATGGACAGCCGGACTGACGGACATGCCTAAAACGACTCAGAAAGTGATTTTATGCATATTCTCAAAAGGAACCATGGGTCTACCTCGATTATTTTTGCCTGTTACAAACATATGCACAAAGACATAATACCCTGTACCACAGTGTGGTGGAGGGTATAAAAAGTAAAAAAGTGTCAGTCGGTGTTGCCGACAGATATATACCCACAGCCAATGGTTTGCGGATATCTACGCAATTAAAGAGGAAACAAGGAGGTTCAAGATTTTATCAATTTATCAATGATCAAATGGGTTATTAAATATTTATTTAATTATCCTGGTACGTCCCATAACCAGAAGGAGTGGACAAGTTAGCCCCATATTCGGGTTCGATAATAGGTAGGGTAAAATTTGGTTCAAATCGCCTGATATTGCATTATTAAATATTGAAAATTTTGATCACTTGTGGGGAAGTTACTAGAACTAATGTATTCCATCTTCTTTTTTTATCTGGGCTTGGTAAAGATAATAGGTTGTGCAAAATTTGGTTCAAATCGGATATACCATTCGCCTAATATTCGTTCTGTAAAAATTTAAAATTTTGACCATTTGTGGGGTAGGTAACAGGAGGAGTAAGACCAGTGGGTCGCATCTTCGGACTTGATCTAGGCTTGGTAAATATAATTGGTCGTACAAAGTTTGGTTTAAATTGGGTAGTCCGTTCACATGATATTAAAAAATTAATTTTCAGCCGAATTTTGTGTGGGAGGTACGAGAAGGAACGGACTGATATTTCCCATATTCGAACTTGAACTAAGTTGGGAAGAAATATTACGAAAACTATGGATGATATCGATTACACCATTCGAGAGTTTTCGTGCCCACCAGCCGGCCAGATAGATGGACATTTGTAAATCGACTTCAATTTGTCTGAAAGGGATTTGGTTCAAAGAATTTGGGGTCTAAAAACAGTATTTCGATGAGGCACATTTTTGCCGTATCAAAGTGTATATACCAATGAGGCTGATGGTGTAATAATATATATATAGACTACATTTTATATAGAGTTTTTTATAGAAGTTATATTTTTTAAGAAACAACTTTTGTCGACCCTTTTTACATAGATAGAAGCTAAACTATCTTCTAATAATCTTTCACATGTATTATACTTTTTGTGGCACTTCCATACACAGCCGAATATTTTGTGGACTTCTCTATATACAAATTATTTTATGGATGTTCCTCCGGTTCTACTATATTGTTAAACTTATATATATTATATATTTGACCTTTAAATAAAAGTCGTATTAAATACTTTCTGCCACATATATAAGGTGCACAAAAGAAGACTAAAATGACTTCGTAAAGAATACTGAAAGGATTTCTTATAATACATCAAAAGGTATTTCTATATCAGATCAAAAGGTCCACACCAGAAGATCTTCAGATCGTAATTTTACAGAATACCATAGGAGACCAAAGGGACCTCTTATAAAATTCTATTAGGGCTTATTAAAAAAAAGCAGAAGGTCAGATCGTAATTTAAAAGAATACCATAGGATACCAAATGGACCTCTTATAGAATTCTATTAGGGCTTATTAAAAATAGCTGAAGAGCAAAAATACTAAACAGTATTCTATAAGAAGACTAAAATGATCAATAAATCCTATTATATAAGATCAAGTGGTATTTTTATTGGGCCCGAAGGTTTTTTTTTATGAGCTGCTAAAAGATTTTCTTATAATTCAATAGAATACCTGAAGTTGCTCTAGACCAGACCAAAGGTTCCTCTAAAAGGTATTTTATAGGCAACATGTAATTTTTTGTATATGGAATATCTTCATTGAGTCTTCTTTATAACGAAAATCTTCCATGGACTTGGATCGCCGGATCTTACTCATTTATAAGCCATTTTCTGAACGGTGTTCTGTGGAACCTAATTATATACAAGACCTTCAGGGAACTCTTTTTATGGTTGATCTTCTGTGGGTTCTCTAAAGAAAGCACATTGTCTGAAGAAAAATAAAATGTCATGTGGCCCTTATTCATATGAAGTTAAAAATTCTCTGATATTCATATATAGAATTCCCCATATCATCACATATATGGTACCCAGTTAATTAGCATTCCATGTCTTATGGTTTTCGATGTTAAATATATTCTCAGTGCCTCTCATATTGAGAACATCGTTCTGACCTCAACAAGAATGGAAACGTGTTTTTTACATTTTATATAAAATATGATTCTGTTTCCCTAAGTACCTGTTAGGTCGATCCAATATAGTGTTTTTAAACCTAACTCTCCCATATTTTTTCCAATACAGCTTGGAGTAAACGGGTATGCCTTCATTGTCACCAACAATGGCTATATATTGTTCCATCCAGATTTTCGTCCAATTGTAAGTATAAGCAAGTAAATAGCCCTATTAAATAGCTATCTAAAAATATATATATATATTTTTGTTCTAAAAATAGTTTCAAGGTTATATACTAAAACCGGCCTATAATAGTGTCGATATGATTGAAGTTGAATTATTGGATGATGATCGACCTCCCAGAGATTTTAATCCAGTGCTACTGACGGTAAGAAAAACAAAAACACAAAATGTTATATATCGTATATATAAATTTATTATCAAATTTTATGGTAATTGCAGATACGTGATTCGATTATAAATCAATCAACCGGTAGCAAATGGATGTTGGTTAAAAATCATTTCGATGAAATGGTAAATAACGTTATTTCATTTTTTTGTTAAAAATATTTCATTATTAATTCTATTTCGCATTACAGAAAAGGGTGGCTCGGGTTAAGCGCCAATATTATTGGACAGCTATTAAAAATACACCCTTCACCTTGGTGATAACATATCCCGAGCTATACGGTGTTAATCGTCTTCAGATCCGCACCGAAGATGAAATACATCGTATGAACATTAAGGGCAGTAACACGCTGAGCTTTTTCAATGGCAAACGTTGGAAAATCCATCCCAAATGGTAGGATATGGGTTTTTTCTATAAAAAATAATAGAAAAAAAATGAGATATTATAATATTTTGTTGTTGTTTTTTTTTCTAGGCTATATTGCAAACACAGCAACATGACATTCGATTCACCCGAAGAAGAACTTTTATGGTTTTTGGGTAAAATGTCACAGCCAGGATGGAAATGGCCATCAAGCCGCAGTTCACTGCCTCCCGAGCATACAGCAGCCATGTTTTGTAAGTATTACTTTTTTATTTAGAAATAATTATAAATAAATTTAAAATATTTTTAAGAGATGTCAAAAAAAAAAAATCTATGAAAATTCTCTACAAATTGTAGTGGAAGATCTACCCCTCTTCTTTGAGAATGTCAAAATGAAGATTTTCTTTAAACAAACAAATCTGATCGTAGAAAATAAAAGGACTTTCCGTAGAAAAAAGAATATTTTTTAATTGAAGACTAAATATACTCCGTAAAGAAGACTGAAAGGATTTCCTATAGTAGACCAGTTTAGACCGGAATACCCTCATGTAGGAACAGGATTTTTAATGCCATCAGATGGTAATTTTACAGAGAATCAAAAGGAATTTTCATAGCAGACCAAATGGTCCTCCTATAGAATTCCAAGAAAGACCAAGATATCTTACGGAAAAGCAAAGCCTCTTCTACAAAACAAAATAGAAGACGCAAATGATCAATAGGTATTGTTATATGAGACCGTATTGTTTTCTCTGTCCCACCAGAAGGTCTATCTATAAGCGGCCAAAAGAATTTCTTATGATCGGTCTGATGGTATTCTAATAGAAGGCCAGATGTTTCTCTTATAGAAGACCAGAAGGCCAGCTTATAAAAAACCTCTAGGTCTGCTATATTAGATAGGTAGGTTTTCCTTCAGAATATCAGAAGGTTTTTCGGATAGAAGAAATATTTTTATAGAAGACCAGAAAATCTTCCGATTGAAGATCATAAGGTCTGACTAAAGAATAAGGTTTTCTAATAGAGTAACAGAAGTTCTTCAAATATTGAACTAGAAGGTTTTTCAATAGTAAACCAGCAGGAGTTCTAAAATAAGATCAAAATGTCTTCTTACAGAAGAAAAGAGAGTCTGCTTATAGAAGATCAGACCAGAAGTGCTCAGAACGATAGACCATAAGATCTACTTCTGGTATAAGGTCTAGTAGACCAGAAGGTTTTCTTGAAGCAGCCCAGCTGTAGTTCTACAATAAAAAAGACTAAAATTGACATTAGGTCGGCTTGTATAAAATCGGAAGGTATTCTTATGGAAGACCAAAAGGTTGTTTTTATGGAAGATTAAAAAAATTCAGACTAGATGGCCTACTTATATACCACCAAAAGGGTTTCCTATAAGCGGTCATAAAAAATTCGTATAACCCTTAAAAAGGTATTCCAATAGAAGACCAGAAGTTGCTCTAGACCAGAACATAATTTCTTCTAGAAGACCAGAAGGTCAGCTAATAAAATACGTGTAGGTCTTACTATATTCTATAGGTAGGACTTCCATCAAAAGACCTGAAGATTTTCCCATAAAAGAACTTATTTTAATAGAATACCAATGTATATTTTATAAAAGGCCCAGAAGACCCTCCGATGTAAGACCAGAAGGTCTTATTATAGAACACCAAAAGGACTAGAAGCTTTTTTATAGAAACCTGGTGGTATTCAAAAATAAAATCAAAAGGTCTTCCTTCAGAAGGCCAAAATGTTTTTTCGCATAGAATACATGTTTTATAGAAGACCTGGGAAAGTTTTATAAGAGAAGAAACCCCGATTGAAGACCAGAAGACCAAAAGAATTTCTAATAAAAGAACAAATATTGGAAGATTTTCCTATAGGTTTTAAGGTCATAATATAAGTGGCCTGAATAAATTCTTACAATCGGTCAGAATGCATTTCAATAGAAGACCAGATGTTCCTCTAGACCAGAATTTCTTCTAGACGACCAGAAAGCCAGCTTATAGAATACGTGTAGGTCTTACTATATTAGAAAACCTGAAGGTTTTCCCATAAAAGGCATTTTTTAATAGAACATCAATGGGAGTTTTATAAGAATCCCAGAAGATCTTCCGATTAAAGACCAGAAGGTCTTGACTAGAAGGATGACCTATAGTCGACGTGATAGAATTGTAAAAGGAAACCAAAAGGTCTTTTTACAAAAGACAAGAAGGCCTTCCCATAAAAGACTGGACCGGAAGGTCTTTCTATTGTAGACCAGAAGGCCTTCAACCAGCTGGAGTTGTAAAAGAAAACCAGAAGTTTTTCTTATTGAAGCCAAGAATCGGATGTCCTTAGAAGACCGGAAGGTATATCTATAGAAGAGTTCAAAAGGTCTTTCTAGATGGAGAGGATTTTCTATATAAAATTAAAAAATCTTCTTTTCGAAGTTTAGCTGGAGTTTTATAAGAAGGCATTCCTATTGAATACCATAAGATCTACATATATAACGCCAGAAGTTCATCTTCCAGGAAATCACTTGTTGTTCTACAAACAAACCAGATAGTCTTCCTATAAAAGGAGAAGAAGAACTTCTAATGGGCGTATTTAATTTGGAGATTTTTTATACATAGAAAACAGCCTAGGGGGATGTGTGATTTACTTCTGTAAATATATAACAATCCAGAGTTATTTTTCAAGGATCATCGCATAGGACTACTATATAACACCTCTATTACAATTCATATTTTCTTGCAAAAATTTTAAATTCCGTTTAAAATTTCAGAATGCCTCAAATATGTAGGCGAAGTCTATTTGTTTATCTATTGTTGGACATTGTTGCAGAGAATTTCATAGATTTTTTTTGGAAAAAGTCGCTGCAATTTTTTTTTTTTTTGAAAAATATCTTACAAAAAGTTCTAGTTTTATATCGTCATATTCTGTATATTCTTCATCGATAGTTATCATAACCAGATTTCTACAATAACAATTTTCTATGACTTTTAAATAAAAAAAAAAAAAACAAAACATTTACACCTGTACAAACATAACACACATCATTTTACACTGTGTAACAAATTGTGGTTACGTTAAGAATTCATACTATTGCCGTCGATATAAATGATGGCCGATATTGAAATTATATCCTTTCAAGGTTCGTTTTTAGATTTCCAAATTTGGAGATAAAACAAATCACGTAAAAAATGTAGAGGTTAACAACAAAAACAAATTTTAGAAGTTATCATTAAAAAAAGTTACATAGTGTAACCTATAGACTTTTCTAAACATCAAATGCATTCATAAAACAACACACACATCTATTTCAAATGATAAACGTATTCTGTCTTAAGGGGGGAGGGGAGACGTGTTTTTTTTCGAAAATTTAATATACCTAAAAAAATCCGTCGTCATCCCTCCATTAATGTGTTTTCATATTAGTTATTACCTAACTTAAAATCATTATGTTATCATTCATTAAACAAATAAACTACATCTACAACAACAACAAAACCGACCTGCAAATCCACAGCTAACACATCAACTGGACGCATTCCACCACTCGAAAATTACTATTGTGAGTAATAATAAAGTCATTTGTCTTAGTTGTCAAATTCGGAAATGAAATCATTTTTCTGCATATTTATATTTCATAATCGATTTCGTGTTTACTGCACCTGTAATAAAAAATAAAAAAAATCACAATACGAGCAATATTAATAATAGAAATATTAATAAAAGCAACAACAACATTTTGTTCACAATGCAATTACATAAATATGTATTATATACAATACAATAGACATAAAATATATTTATTTATATTTAATCATTTAATTATTTTGTTTCTTTTTTTTATTAATTAATATAATAATTGCACATCCAATATTGTCACAATACAATAATACTAACAGTACCATCCAAGGTCCCAATACTTTTTTTATTCGACACTGACCCCTTTCAATTTTGAATCAATACCCATAAATCAATGCACAAATCCAATGGATAGTTTTAAATATTTCAGTTAATAATGATATGTGTGTTGGGAAATTATCAAAGGATATGGAAGCGACCCTTGAGAACCACAAAAGTATCAGAACCAAGGGAAATCCCATGTATAAAATAAATATATTAAGGACTTTTGTTAACGGAAAACTCATGAAAGGATTTTTAACCAGTAAGGAAAGTAGTAAAGTAGGCCGGGGCCGACTTTATGATACCCTTCACCACTATGGGTATATTCAACAGGACTAATGGATGAAATAAAATATGTGATATTTATCTAAATGTGAAACGACCTAAATCTATCCACAAACATGTCATTCGTTCGTTACAATGGGACAAAAGTATGTAAATCGACTTCAAACAAATATAAATAGTTCATCGATTGGTCTATGTCAGTACTTCTAGAAAACTCAACTACGTAATACTATGCTCAATTTTGTACGTTGTAAAAAAATTGATGTCAACCTGACTAACATGAGGAGTTTGATGCCCAACATACTTAAAATATGAAGCGATTTCAATGAAACTTGTCACAGGTTAGGTTATACTAATAATATAATAAAATTCGGTACGTTATGCCAAATTTCGTGCAAATTGAAGGATATATAGGGACTTTGGTGCACCATTTACATGAAATCGGACGAAACTATATATGTGAGCTATATCTAAATCTGAACCGATTTTCTCGAAACTTGGCAGACATCACTCTAGGCTCAATTCAGTACGTTGTGCCAAATTTCGTGCAAATCGAAATATATATAGGGACTTTATTGCACCATTTACATGAAATCGGACGAAACTATATATGGGAGCTATATCTAAATTTGGACCGATTTTCTCGAAACTTGGCAGACATCACTCTAGGCTCACTTCAGTATGTTAAGCCAAATTTCGTGCAAATCGAAGGATATATAGGGGCTCTGGTACACAATTTATCTTAAATCGGACGAAGATATATATGGGAGCTATATCTAAATCCGGATCGATTTTCACGAAACTTGGCAGACATCACTCTAGGCTCAATTCAGTACGTTAAGCCAAATTTCGTGCAAATCGAAGGATATATAGGGACTCTGGTACACCATTTACATGATATCGGACGAAACTATATATGGGAGCTATATCTAAACCCGGGCCGATTTTCACGAAACTTGGCAGACATCACTCTAGGCTCAATTCAGTACGTTATGCCAAATTTGGTGCAAATCGAAAGATATATAGGGATTTTGGTGCACAATTTACCTTAAATCGAGCGAAAATATATATATGGGAGCTATATCTAAATCTGAACCGATTTTTCCCAATTTCAATAGGGTTTGTCCTTGGATCAAATAAGTGACATGTGGCAAATTTCATCCAAATCGGATATATATATATATATATATATATGTACTTTGTTTACAATTTAACACCAACAGACGGACAGACGGACAGACGGACGGACATGCATAAATCGACTCAGAAAGTGATTTTATGCATATTCTTAAAAGGAGCTATGGGTCTATCTCGTTTCCTTTTGCCTGTTACAAACATATGCACAAAGACATAATACCCTGTACCACAGTGTGGTGAAGGATATAAAAATTGCAAAAATTTGATGGATGTGCGAAATTATTTTTTTGCGTTCATGAAGGCTTCTTCGGCAGTACATCTTTAAATTAACATTTGCGCAGCTAACAGGATCATAGAGATAATTTCGACAGATAGAATTATTTATATATAAAGTACAATGTCTTTCGTCATCTATAGAATTTCAAAGGTGATTTGCATAGGTAGAAGACCTCATAGAGATTTCTCTGGAAAATCTTTCAGAAGTTCTCCACAAGCCACAAGGGGACAATTTAACCATAGACGATCAACGTCTTGCCATTTTTGTAAATAAAGGATGATATGGAGTTAAATAAATTTATAGAGAGGCATGCTTACTACTTCTGTAGAAATTATACATGTCCCTACACTTGAAATGTTCTTCTATAGAAGAACATAAACTATTCAAATATTGGACTATACCTGTTTCAAATTTTATTCAAAACATTTCAATTGCAATTCGAGAATTTCATTTGTAAATCGAGAACTCAATTTGCAATTCATAACATTTCACTTGTAATACCAAATTGTATGATGTGAACTACAAATGGATTTCTCGAATTTGATTTGATATATTTTAAATAACATGCGAAAAAGGTGTAGAAGTTTTTCCTATAGGTGGAGTTCTAAAAGAAGATCAAAATGTCTTCCTACAGAAGATAAGAAGATTTGTTTATAGAAGATCTGACCAGAAGGTCTTCCTATAACAATAAATAATTCGAGTTATACAGAAAATCAGAAGGTCTACCTGTAGAAGACAAAAGACCTGCTTAAAAAGACGAGAAGGCTAAGCTGCAGAAGACCAGAATATGCTAATAGAACCCCTTTTAGATAACTTCTACGTACATATATAGGCTATATTTTTATACATAGAAGATCTTATAGGGGATTTATGTAGATGTGTTATATAAAATTCCTGAAAACTTTTTATTTCGAAAAACTTTCGAAAAGTCCTAAAGAAAATGGATTTTTAAATACCTCCGGGAAAACATATTAGTCCTTGTGTTTCTTCGGATTGATGAACTTATATATATATATTCATGTAATAGTCCTGCAACTGTGGTATATATAGAAGTTCTCTATAGGAAGACTTTCAACTGTAACTCACAACTGAATGCACCAAACAAAATATTTTTTTTACTCCGAAATGTCACCCTTACAACAAGCTATTGTTTGATCGACACTTTACAAGAAATCTATCAGTACAGTCATCTGCCGAAAAAATAAGGGATTTCTTTTCCCCCAAATTAACATAAACTTTTTCAGGTTCTATCAAAAGCTGAAGAACCTAGAAATAGCCTTCAACAGGGTTCTTTTTCACCAGGTTTAACACATTCAGTCGACCTTCATTAATTTAATTAATTTCAGATATATTCTTTAGATAGAAGTTCTTCCAACTGAAGTATCTTTAGATACTTCTTACCAGAGCCCGATGAATGGTACAGAAAGAGGTCAGAGTATCCTAAATGTAATCCAAAGAACTTCTAATTATAGAAACCCTTCCAGAAGAAGTACAGACAAAGTATGTTTTAAAAGTATTATGTCTTTGTGCATATGTATGTAACAGGCAGAAATAATCGAGATAGACCTATGGTTCCTTTTGAGAATATGCATAGAATCACTTTCTGAGTTGATTTATGCATGTCCGTCTGTCCGACCGTCCGTCCGTCTGTCCATGTTAAATTGTAAACAAAGTGTAGGTCGCATTTATTATCCGAATTGGATGAAATTTGGCACATGTCACTTATTTGGTCCAAGGACGAACCATATTGAAATTGGGAAAAATCGGTTCAGATTTAGATATAGCTCCCATATATATTTTCGTCCGATTTTAGGTAAATGGTTTACCAAAGTCCCTTAATATCATTCGATTTGCACGAAATTTGGTACAGTGTAATGAATTAGGTATAGAATGATGTGTGCTAAGTTTCCTGAAAATCGGTTCAGATTTACATATAGCTCCCATATATATTTTCGTCCGATTTAAGGTAGATGGTGTACCGAATCCCCTTAAAATTGTTCGATTTGCACGAAATTTGGCACAGCGTAATTATTTAGGTCTAGAATGATGTGTGCTAAATTTCGTGAAAATCGGTTCAGATTTAGATACAGCTCCCATATATATTTTCGTCCGATTTTATGTGCACCAAAGTCCCTAAATTTAGTACAGCGTAATGAATTAGGTATAGAATGATGTGTGCTAAGTTTCGTGAAAATCGGTTCAGATTTACATATAGCTCCCATATATATTTTCGTCCGATTTAAGGTAGATGGTGTACCGAATCCCCTTAAAATCTTTCGATTTGCACGAAATTTGGCACAGCGTAATTAATTAGGTCTAGAATGATGTGTGCTAAATTTCGTGAAAATCGGTTCAGATTTAGATATAGCTCCCATATATATTTTCGTCCGATTTTATGTGCACCAAAGTCCCTATACATCTTTCGATTTGAATGAAATTTTGCATAGGCTACTGAATTAAGCCCAGAATTACGTGTGTCAAGTTTCGAGGAAATCGGCGCAGATTTAGATATAGCTCCCATATATATATTCGTCCGATTTAAGGTAGATGGGGCACCAAAGTCCCTATATATTTTCACGAAATTTGGCATAGGGTACTGAATTAGGTACAGAATAATGCGTCCTAAGTTTTATGAAAATCGGTTCAGATTTAGATATAGCTCCCATATATATTTTCGTCAGATTTTATGTAAGTGGTGCACCAAAGTCCCTATATATCCGAAATTTGGCATAGCGTACTGAATTGAGTCTAGAATGATGTGTGGTAAGTTTCGGAAAAATCGATTCAAATTTCGATTTATCTCGCACATATACATATATATTCGTCTGATTTTACATAAACGGTGGACCAAACTCCCAATGTTAATTTAGTTTTATTGAAATTGGTGCAGCTTCCATATGTATTTCGAATTCTGATTAAGATTAAATTTTTAAAATCAATTTTGCTATAAATCGTTTTCCAAAAATTGGTCCCATAGTACACATACGATACTAAATCTGACGGAATAAAATTATATATATCATAGGTTGCAGAAAGACAGGAATACGTTCCTTCGGGGGAACATTGACATGTAATTGTAAGGATACATATGTACAATATAACCAAAGTGGTGAAGGGTATCATATAGTCGGCCCAGTCCAACTTTACTACTTTCTTTACTGGTTTTCATACAGACTTTAACATATAGATTACCTTCTAAATTATTTTCATATAATAAAAGGTCCATATAACGGTACCTCCCATTATTCTGTATTTTGGAAAATTTTGCACCAAATTGTCTATAATTTAATATTTTAAGTATGCATTGGGTGTCAGAGCCCATATAAAAGTCACGAACATCGCAATTGATTTTATGTATATTTAATGTCCAACACATTGTGGAGGGTATACAATTTCGGACCGGCCGAACTTAACGACGGTTTGTTTATTTGTTCCGACATTTTATTGTGATAGAAGCCCTATCAAAAAACAAATATGAAGTCTGATATAGCGAAAGACCTAACTCAAAAGTCAAGATTCTTGATTTAGTCGGTCTTGCAGCAAATGAGCAATATGAGAACATTTGTGAACTGAAGTCCGTAAAACGTTTGCTATAAATGAAATGCCTGTCTGGGGAGTTCTATAGATTAATAAGTAACTACCGAGGTCCTCTATAAAAAATGATTTTTATAGAGGACCTCATGTATAAATAGTCAGACTTTCATTTTTTACGAACATTATTCGTTTTGGGGGTAATCATTTTCTTATGTCATTGCTATTGACTAAATGTTACATATTGCTTTTTATGTGTGTGTATGTGTGTTTATTTAATCACATAATCAAAAAATCAATTAACTCATCTAAGTTATATAGAATTAGCTAATAAAATATATAGCATAATATTAACAATGGTAATAAAAATAAATGCACTGTTAGCTGAGGAATTTGCACAATATTATCTACTAAAACTCACAAAACTTCCACCCCACCGACACATAAATTACAAAATCCACCCTTTGATTTTCAAACATGCATGTCACCGATTCGTATGCATTTATTTGATTTTTTTTCGAGTATCGGCACATTCATTTTAATTTCTTTTTTTGGTATTTTAATGTAAAATACCTATTTTTTGTCGTGTAAATATTTATTGGTTTTGGGATTTTGTTTTTTAGGTGATCGGCAGCTGATGCAATCGTTGGTATTCGATGCTCGTGTTACCGAATGGTTTTCCAAAAATACCAGTTTTAATTCCAAAGATGACAAGGGGTAAGTAATTGAAATTATTTAGATATTTTTATGAGGCATGTGTGAAAAATTTTTTTTTTTACATGAAAAATGTCCTCTTCAAGAAATGAAAAAAAAAAATAGAAAAAAATTGCTCACAGAGAAATGTATTTTTCGACGATGGGTCTACAATCTGGAATTTGTAATTACATAAAATGAGATTCTGACATTATAGCCCACAAAGTAGAGGTGTATTTTTTTGTTGACAAAATATATCGTACCGTGTATAATTGTATCTTAGGTACCACCAGATTTCATTTAGGGTATCTTTATTATGCGAATATGCAATCGTTTGAAAGAAATCAACAAATTAGGTTTACATTTGTATGTAAATATGTGGCATATACCGGGTTAGATTATTTTTTTTTTAATTTTATTGAATGAAAGCAACAAATGTCGGAAATAGCATCAGATTTTAGAATAAGTGTAGATTTGTTCGAATTGGTCACCTTTGGCACGAATTATGACCGTCAAACGTCACACGCTGCCCGAATGTTGCTCTGCGGTACTTTGGTCCATTCCCGACGAAGCGCTTGTTTGAGGTGATCGACACATTGGCCTTTTTTAGTGCCAACCTTGTTTTCCAAAATACTCCAGACACTATAGTCCAATGGATTGATATCCGGACATTTTGGTGGCCATTGTGCGCTGCAAATGAACCGAGGAACCTCATTTGGTAACCATTCTTGGGTGGCGAGTGTTGAGTGTCATGGTGCTGAGTCCTGTTGGAATGTTCAAGGTCTGCGGCCAAAATGTTTGCTTGCCCAAGGCTTTAATACACCCTCCAGAATATTTTCGCGATTATTATATTATATTTTGATGGCCAACCGAAGGTGCTGACTTCTTTGGCAAGTAAACGCGATAATTTTTTTTTTTTTTTTGCTGGACAACGAATGTTTTCTCATCGGAGAAAACCAAATACGGCAGTTCGCCACTTTCGGTCAAGCGAAACAACTCTTTAGCTCTTTCTTTCTGTTGCGGTGTAAGTTCTTGCACTTTTAGTAATTTCAATGGATTTATTCCGAGCTCATTTTTCAATATTTGTCGAATGGAATATTGCGACACTAGTCATTTTTCGGGCACTGCGACGCGGGTTTCCATCAAGTCGCTTTTTTACTTTTCCACATACATATTCCAATGCGTCTTCTTATAGATGGCCAGAGTCAACCATATTAGATTCGCCAAAGTCATTGAAATCGAATGTATCAGTTGATCAGGTATGTCGAGCCATTCTATCGAATCCACTTTTACATTTCCCTTACCAGAAATAAATTCCGTGTTTCTGGCGGTAATGAAACCATCGTTATTGAATATTTTGATTTGGTTGCAATTCTGGAACTGCAAGTGGTAACAGTCGTTTTTTGCACTACTTCCCGTAATATATTTTGGTTGAAATGGCCCATACATACGTTTGATGTTGGAGTTAATTGAACTCCACAAGCTGCTTCCCAATCTATTTTCCTTGCACCATCTTTAGGAACACTAAAAAGGTTACTTCTCCAGTAACATATTTTTTCTTTCAAATGCAACACACTCTCATTTTTTTGCCTCTTTAATCACAAATCACAAAAATTACGACTTCAATATTTCAAAATTGAATTTACGTTATGTATTTATTAAGGCGAATTCTAAATTCGATCGGTCGATGCGACTACATAATACATCTACCTTGCTTGTAAACAATATAATGAGCTGTCTCTGGAATAATTTTAACAGCTGTCGGACGAGTGACTTAGAAATGACAGCAGTCTGAAGTTAGTAGCCTTTTTTCAATCTCACCATGTATGTTGCTGATTTGAAGAAATTTAGTTTAGCATTCCGTTTTTAGCAACAGCAACTAAGCACCAGCTGCTATAGAAACTCCCAAAATAAGCAAGAGGAATAATCAACAAACTCCCAATCAAGCTTGCTCCCAATCGAACAATAGTTATTTGTTTTAAACATCAATTTCGATATTTTGAAATTCCCTCTATTGAAAATATTTCAAAAAAAAAAAAAAAAGAAACAAATAAACACACATTTTCTAAAATCCAAATTACGACGTAATAAAAGACGACTGCAAATATCAGAATGGGCTCCCGCCAATTATACAATTGTGATTTTGAAATATACGGCAAAGTCCAGGGTGTATTTTTCCGTAAGCATACTCAGAAAAAGGCTAAAGAATTGGGTATCCATGGCTGGATTATGAACACACCAGAAGGAACAGTTAAAGGACAAATGGAAGGAACTCAAACGGAATTAAATGAAATGAAATTTTGGCTATCGCATAAAGGCAGTCCAAAGTCGGAGATTGAAAAGGCATTTTTTGGCGATATGAAACCAATGGAAATGTATTCACATAAATCGTTTGCAATAAATAAATAAATGTGTATGTATGCACATACATACATTAGTAAATGCATTTTGTGGATTGGGATGTACATATGCATATATATGGTTAAATTCAAGGAGCAGGATATCTGGAGTGAATTGTAGGCAAGAAAAAAGTCCATTTATGAAAACCTGAAATTATAAATATCGTAAAAAATGTGCTTTTTGGTGAAAATCTGATATTTTAGATCTTTATGAAAAACCCAGTAGGGACCGTTCTCATTATTCGCTGAATGTTCAAGCTTAATTTCGACAGAAGTTTACATATGAGCCATATTTTAAATAATTAATTTCCCTATGGATATAAAGCCTACTATGTATTTTATTTCTTGAGTTCTCAAAGCCAAGACAGACTCTAACAAGGATTATCATCAGAGTTCGCATTGTTGATTATATACTCAGCCTTATGATTAATGAGGGTATATACATTTTGATAAGGCAAAAATGTGCCTCATCGAAATATTGGTTTTAGACCACACGTTTCTTTGCAGTAAATCCGTTTCATATAATTTTGGGTCGATTTACAAATATCCGTTCGTCTGTCTTTCTGGCCCACCATTGCGCACGACATTTCTCCAAGGGAATAACCGGTTTTTGCAAACATAGTTTATGTTCGATGAAGGGGAATATCGGTCCACTCCTTCTGGTACATCCCCCAGAAAATGTTCAAATGTTTGCTGAAAATTATTTTTGTATTAACTTTGCAAAATCTATTATCTTTATTAAGACTAAAGTCCGAAGATGGGACCCATTGGTCCATTCCTTGTGATTCCTTCCCCACAAAGATCCAATATTTTGAAAATTTGTAAATTTAATTAACTTAATTTGTAAATTTAAAGCAAAAGGAATGTCGTTTTTGGACCAAGTCCGTTTCAGAAAATTTGAAGTCATTAACAAATGTACGTCCTTTCGGCCGTAAGCCTTGCTGAACTGTAAATCCAATATCAAGAGAATGATTTGATACAAACTCTGCACATACTTATATTTCTTTTAAGCTTATATCAAGATCGAAGTTGGGGAATATGTCTCACAAAATGGTAAAAATTTAGCAGGAAATGAATTTTATAATTTAATGCGAATAGAATATCCGATTTAAACCATACTTTGCACAGACTAATATTTTAAGCAATGGAACATATGGGCCCATAAATCCAATATCAAGAGAATGTATTGTCCAATTTAATTCAAATTTTATACTTAGGAAACTCCACCCCTTTTGGAACCTCCCACACAAATTGAAATAATTCAAACAGTGATTTGGCACAACTCCACAAACCAAGACCAGTAAGGAATGTAGTAAAGTCGGACAGTGCCGACTATATGATACCCTTCACCACTTTGGGTATATTCAACAGATGAATTCCAACAGATGTCGCATTTTTGAAGGACCAGTAAAATGAAATTGGATTCATAAACATGTCATTCTGCAACCGATACTAAATTTTTCATTTGGTCAGATATAGAGTTTCTTCTTACAATGGGACAAAATTATGTAAATCAATTTAAAGCAAATATAAATCGGATACCCGTTGATTATTTGGATAAATATCTGATCCTATATCTAAATCTGAACCGATTTCAACGAGACTTGCCAGAGATTAATTTATATTAACCAGAGATAAATTTATATTAACTTCATTGTACAAAATTGTGTGGCAGCTGGAAAAACTTAGGGTCTTTAGTGCACAATTTACATAAAATCGAAAGAGAAAATATATAGGAGCTATATCTAAATCTGAACCGATTTCCAGGAAACTTAGCACGCATCATTCTAGACTTAGCCCAGCACGCCATGCCAAATTTCGTGCAAATCGAAAAATATATATTGACTTTGGTGCACCATTTATATAAAAACGGAGGAATATATATATGGGAGCTATATCTAAATCTGAACCGGTTTTCACGAAACTAACAGAAATTTGGTGCAAATCGAAAGACATATATGGGGACTTGGAAGCCCCATTTACCTTAGATCGGACGAAAATATATATGCGAGCTATATATAAATCTGACATGCACGAAATTTGGCATAGGATACAGAATTAGGTCCATAATGATGTGTGTTAAGTTTCGTGAAAATCGTTTTAGATTTAGATATAGCTCCCATATATATTTTCCTCCGATTTAAGGTAAATGGGGCACTAAAGTTCCTATATATTTTTAGATTTTCTCGAAACTTAGCACACTTCGTTCTGGACTTAATTCAGTACTCTATGCCAAATTTCATGCAATTCAAAAAATATATAGGAACTTTGGTGTCCCATTTACCTTAAATCGGAGGAAAATATATATGGGAGCTATATCTAAATCTGAACTGATTTTCACGAAACTTAACACACATCATTCTGGACCTAATTCTGTACCCTATGCCAAATTTCGTGCAAAACGAAAGACATATATAGGGACTTGGAAGCCCCATTTACCTTAGATCGGACGAAAATATATATGGGAGCTAAATGTAAATCTGACCCGTTTTTCTCGAAACTTGGCACACTTCCTTCTGGACCTAATTCTGTACGCTATGCCAAATTTCGTGCATATCGAAAGATATACAGGGACTTGGAAGCCCCATTTACCTTAGATCGGACGAAAATGTATATGGGAACTATAAATAAATCTGAACCGATTTTGACGAAACCTAACACACATCATTCTGGACCTAATTCTGTACCCTATGCCAAATTTCGTGCATATCGAAAGATATAAAGGGAATTGAAAGCCCCATTTACCTTAGATCGGACGAAAATATATATGGGAGCTATATATAAATCTGACCCGATTTTCTCGAAACTTAGCAAACTTCGTTCTGGACCTAATTCAGTACTCTATGCCAAATTTCGTGCAAATCGAAAAATATGCAGGAACTTTGGTGCCCCATTCACCTTAAATCGGAGGAAAATATATATGGGAGCTATATCTAAATCTGAACCGATTTTTCCCAATTTCAATAGAGTTCCTCCTTGGGCCAAATAAGTGACCTATGTCAAATTTCATCCAATTCGGATCATAAATGCGACCTGTACTTTGTTTACAATTTAACATGGCAGACAAGCAGACGGACGAATATGCATAAATCGACTTCGAAAGTGATTCTATGCATATTCTCAAAAGGAACCATGTGCCTATCTCGTTTCCTTTTGCCTGTTACAAACATATGCACAGAGACATAATACCCTGTACCACAGTGTGGTGATGGGTATAAAAACATATAAAAGTCAGGATACGGGGGTAGTACATATGTGATAGGCTGTAGGTATATATCAGCCTGAAAAATCGACTGACAAATTTTCACATATTTCTACGAAAATAACAACATTTTAAATTAATATGGAGTAACATTTCAGATAAACGTAAAATTCAGAAACCAATCTTTGAATTCGAATAAGTTGCATCTCTGAAAAAAAAAATATTATATATTTATTTGAGATTATAATTTTTTGTGCACATTTTATTATATTACAATGCATTTCTAGCTAATATATAAAAACCATTCTCTACATTATCATGAAAATAACTCAAACAAAAACCCCTCCCTTTCTGCACCTTGCATTTTTTTTATTTATTTTTTTGTGTCATTCCTTTGTCTTTTGCCACTCTTAATGACATTATATCATTTGAAATCTATAATGCAATTTAAAAAAAAAAATATTTAACATTAAATTTAATTACAAAACATACAACAACAACAAAAACAAATGTTTTGTTTGTTGCACAAATATATTCATTTTTATTTTGGAAATGCACAGATCAAGCGCATCAAATCCCATTTCAGTTTTGATGGGTTTGTTGCCAAGGTAACAATAACAAAACAAAAAAAAAAAAAAAAAAAACAAATATTTGAAAAAAAAATAAAAAAATGATTTATAAAAAAAATCTTCAATATTAAAATCAAATGTATATTAATATATTTATTTGTTTCATTTACTATTATTTCTATTGCTTAGAAATGAGTTTAAAACACGTTTCGGTATTAATGTGGCATTTTTGGCCACACACAGCGGCCTAACGAGATGGCAGGAATTTCATTCTAATATTGCCGAAGAAGTGGGACCGGGGTAAGTTCACATATATAGATCATTTTTTAATCTCATATTCAATGAAATTTTTGTTAACAAAAATAAACATTTAGTGAGAAATTCAGTGAAACCAATAACAAGGCCATTGATGAAATTTGGTATAAACGTGCCGTCGATCAACATTTTGTGCGCGAAGAAAGTTTCGTGTATTCCGTGCCCTTTGATGCTGGTGAAACGACGGTCGATCCCATTGTCACTGCTAGTCATGCTATATTCCATACCGAGGGTGGTAAATCGGCACCCGCGGCCGTTGTTGGCTTCCAGTTCCAATATAGTGCTTTACACAAGCTGTTCCGCAACATAACGGGAAATGTAAGTATATCCTCGATAATATTACACAATAATATTAACATTTATTTGCTATCTTTTCCTACCGACCTACCTTAGGCCTGTGCTGCCGACGATAAGGCCTGCTATGTCCTAGATAATAATGGCTTTATTATCGTATCTTTGAATCGTCACGAAACGGGTCGTTTCTTTGGCGAAATAAACGGTGCCATTATGCATCGTTTAGTCGAAGAGAATGTTTATAAAAAAGTTACGGTCTATGATTATCAGGCCATATGTTTTGTACCGGATGGCGATATGAATTCATCGCCGAATATGTTAGCGGTAAATATGTTGAAGATTCGTTAGTTTTTTATTTTATTTATTTTTTTTGTTTTGGTTTTGTATTGATGAGTGTTAACACTTGATTGGGATGACATTTTCAAATATTTTTTTAAGGGGACCCCCCCATTCTCGGGGTCAAAAAATTTTTTGATTTAATTCGAATCTACACTAATTCAAGAATGTCCCTACAAAATTTCAAGTGAAAATCTCTAGAACTCTTGAAGATGTAGCCGATTTATAGTGTCAGCATCAAGTGACGGCTAAAGGGCTTCTCAAATTCTAAACGCGTTTTTTTTCTTTTGTGAATGGCGGGCACGATAACTCAAAAACTAATAATCCAATCGATTCCAAATTTTTACACGTTTCTCTGTGAGTGTATAGCTATCGTATGAACTAGGATAAAGCCAATCGTTGAAGATCTTCCTTATTTTTTAACTTGGTTTTTTTGTCAAAAATCGGCGATTTTCCAAAAATATTTTTTCAAAGGTCCGCCATTTAGTTCATTTTACAGCGAAGTCAATAAATCCAGACATGTAGTCTTTCTAACACCGTTGGAATTTTCGTATTCCGACGTTTCAGTGTGGAGTTATCATGCCCGCCATCAAAAATAAGGACTTCTCTTAAATTACAAAAAAACAACAACAAAACAATTACAAAATTTTTTTGTAAATAATTTTTCCTCTCTTTTAAATCTTCAAATATATATGTGCAAAGTTACAAACCTTAACAACCTTTGATTTACCAGTCCATTGAAATTCTTGAAAAATTAAAATCGAGAATGGGTGGGGTTCCCTTAAGTCACAATAATCTGGATGGCTGACAAAGGACAAAAGTAATATCTGACTGAATGATTCACGTTCGATGGAACCCTTGCCAGACATTTTGGCGACAAAGATAATGTCAGACTGAATGATTCACCTTCGATGGAAACCTTGCCAGGCTTTGATCTGCCACCTCAGTGCTTATAAACGATACAGAACTCCGATCATCCGTTTATTTCTGGATTCGAGAGCAACATACTCCTTGAACACAATTCACTAGACCCTATACCATAGTTGCAACACTTCTTTCTTCTCCTTATCGGACGAAATGTCAATAGTGAATACGTATCGAATTACTATTGACATTGTCACCAGTACCACTGACCAATAGCCGGACAACTACATATATTTCCCTAGAAACATTTTATATGAACATGTCGTTCGATAGTGTCATTGTCAATAGTGGGTTAATACCGGCATTGGGGGTGGTGAGTCAATAAAGTCATGAATGTAGTGAGTCACTAAAAACTTTGGATGTTCCACAAAATCGCAAATATTTTCACCACAAAGTCGTCGACTAACTGACAATTTCTCTTTTAATAAAAATGATTGACAACATGTTGACATCGTCGTAGAAAAAGTGTTGACAAAGTCCCCATATTTTTTGACAAATGTGTTTTTAGCTGCCTCTGCTTTAGCTGCCTCTGTTAGGACTTAACTCGGGAAAATCACAAATATTTTCACCACAAAGTCGTCCACCGACTGATAATTTCTCTTTTAATAAAAATGATTGACAACAGGTTGACATCGTCGCAGAAAAAGTGTTGACAAAGTCCCCATACTTGTTGACAAATGTGTTTTTAGCTGCCTCTGCTTGGTTGTTAGGACTTAACTCGGGGAGTCGACCCACTTGGTGTGTGATGATATCTCGGAAATTTCTTTCAGCTGTCCAAACATAAAAGTAATGGGACAGTTCTTTGAACCGGCGTTCAATTAATGTATTTCCTGAACTCGTTCCTATTGGCTTTCGCATGCTAATAAAAAGTACGGCGTTCAGAGGTTATGAAAGTTGCAAGCGTTGAATTGTGACTCTAAGATTTGTTGCAGTCCCAGTTGAAATTTGTTTTTGAAAATTTCTGAAATTGGTTCGACCGATCAAATGTTAACACAATTCTCAAAATAACACAAATATAATATTTTTTTAAAACTTTTTTTAACAACACTTTTCATTTATTTCTTATATATCCCCTTACTTTTTTTCTCTCCATCATTTTTTTCATCAACCAAATTGGACATCCTTGTTTTGTGACTGTGTGTGTGTTTTTTTTATTTCATATAAAATTGTTTTCTTTCCTTTATAGCCTCTAGTCCATGTATTGAGAGCCTTTAGATGGTTACTATCCACATTAGTGCTATTCTTATTAGAAATTAGTAGGGTTGCCGCCGATCTCTTCGAACATTATGTGGATGAAAATATGACAGATTATATGGTAAATGTTAAAAACAATGAATGGGTACGTCTGGTCACGCTACAGAGGACCAGACTGAAACAATGTGACATGCAACGTGACCTCTACACGTTGTACAATGCAACCGGCAATGTTGCCTACAACATGACGGCACATGGCTGCGAACGGCCATTTGTCGTCCTTCCCATACCGGCCAGCAATTTAATATTGCTGGTCATCGATAAGCTATGTCCGCGCGATGTATCGCACGTCTTGACCGTTAATCCGATGGATATAAATTATCCATTGGATGAGAATCAAACATTGGCATGTTTCAAAAAGGATCATGAATTTTCAAGAGTACGTCCGACCAGTTGCATAAATAAACATATAAATGTAAGTAAACCAAAAAAATAAACAAAAATGTCTGATGGCTGTCTTGTTAGACATAACTATGCATGCATTGAACTAACAACAAAATAAATAAAATTATAAGGGATTTTTCCATGGAAATATAACAGCAATAACAAATACTATCTATATCGTATATGAGAAGTTACATTTCATAAGGCTTCCATTGCGTTTTTATTTTACATTTTTGTTTTCATTTAATAATTATTGGTCTTTTATTTTCAAAATTTGTGGTCTTATTTTAAGAGGGTACATTATTGCTTTCATCTTCGATGCGAAGATTTTACGGAGCGAATAAAAATTATGTCTTGAAAATTCAATTATTCTTTTGCATTACTCAATGTTGCTGCATAACATTATTTAGTTTTGTTTCTTCAATAAATTGGGCATTAAATCATGGCATGTTTCTACGTTTTGGTTGTCCTCTATGTAACGGAATCAGGCAAATATTTGAGCATATATTTTTTTTGATATTAAATAAAATAAAAATATTAGATTTAGAGAAGAAAAGGGATATCTGCTAGCAGATCTTTGTTTATGCTTCGAAGTATATGTATTCTAGCTTATTTTGTCTATTTAAAAAAAAGGTGAATACAGACCAGTTGGTCTGTATAGTCTTTATATAGACCAATTGGTCTGTATAGGACATCTTATATAGACCAATTGGTCTGTATAGAGACCAAAGGTCTTTATATAGACCAATTGGTCTGTATATAGACCAAAGGTCTTTATATAGACCACTTGGTCTGTATATATAGACCAATTGGTCTATATAAAGACCAAAGGTCTTTATATAGACCAATTGGTCTATATAGGCCATAGGTATTTATATAGACCAATTGGGCTGTATAGAGACCAAACGTCATTATAAACAGACCAGCTGGGCTGTATATAGACCAAAGGTCTTTATATAGACCAATTGGTCTGTATAGAGACCAAAGGTCTTTGTATAGACCAATTGTTCTATATAGATGCCATAGGTCTTTATATAGACCAATTGGTCTAGGGGCCATAGGTATTTATATAGACCAATTGGTCTATACAGAGACCAAAGGTCTTTATATAGACCAATTGGTCTGTATAGAGACCAAAGGTATTTATATAGACCAATTGGTCTGTATAGAGACCAAAGGTCTTTATATAGACCAATTGGTCTGTATAGAGACCAAAGGTCTTTATATAGACCAATTGGTCTGTATAGAGACCAAAGGTCTTTATATAGACCAATTGGTCTGTATAGAGACCAAAGGTCTTTATATAGACCAATTGGTCTGTATAGAGACCAAAGGTCTTTATATAGACCAATTGGTCTGTATAGAGACCAAAGGTCTTTATATAGACCAATTGGTCTGTATAGAGACCAAAGGTCTTTATATAGACCAATTGGTCTGTATAGAGACCAAAGGTCTTTATATAGACCAATTGGTCTGTATAGAGACCAAAGGTCTTTATATAGACCAATTGGTCTGTATAGAGATCAAAGGTCTTTATATAGACCAATTGGTCTGTATAGAGACCAAAGGTCTTTATATAGACCAATTGGTCTGTATAGAGACCAAAGGTCTTTATATAGACCAATTGGTCTGTATAGAGACCAAAGGTCTTTATATAGACCAATTGGTCTGTATAGAGACCAAAGGTCTTTATATAGACCAATTGGTCTATATAGAGACCAAAGGTCTTTAAATAGACCAATTGGTCTGTATAGAGACCAAAGGTCTTTATATAGACCAATTGGTCTGTATAGAGACCAAAGGTCTTTATATAGACCAATTGGTCTGTATAGAGATCAGAGGTCTTTGTATATACCAAATGTCTTTATAAAGACCAATTTGTTTTTTTTTTTAAGGATTAGGTTTATTTATCTCTTGAGGATTAGGTATAGCCATCTATTTCGAACTTCTATCTTCAGGGAAAAATTATTATTTATTTTTTATTTAAATTATTCTCTATTGCTTTTGATGTCCTATTGTGTATTATTTCTGATCTGTTTTGGCAATTTAATACAAATATGCATGCATACAAAAACAATTATTTATATGCGCTATATATAAGCAATAAACATTTCAAAGTGGAATACTCCTTACACTACTTTGTCGTCGTCGTTACTGTCAGCATATACGACAGCTAAAGGTTTTTTTCATAAGTATGATCTGTCAAGTTTTCAGCTCATGTATTTACAATAACAATTAACAAGGATGGTTATGTCATAAAGTCAGAAAAATACAAATATATTATATATAAGTGGTATATTAACTAGAGGTTAATGTATAAACCATCTGACTTTTGATATAACTCAATAATAATATGTATATATTAATTTTATATTAATATATATGTATATTAATGTTAATGCTTTTGATAGAGCTGCAAGTGTAATAAAATATAAAGGTGTACATAATTTATAAAAAAAAATATATATATATATATACCCATATAAACATGCTATAAAATCGCTAATAGAAATCTCATCATAATATTGCACATTAGATTAAAATGCATTATCAGCACCAGCTTCACTAACATTTTAAGTTTATGTACATATAATTATTTTTTTATTTTCTTTATTTTTGTTTTCGTAATATAAACTGTTATATAAAAGAACTATATTTTTTATTATTATTTGTGAATAATTAATATACAAAAATGTGGCTTATACAATTTGATATAGAGTCCGCAAATAGAAGAAATTCATATTCGAATGTTTTTATCGTTCTTTTCCACTTCGTATGTTTTTAAGTATAATCGGTATATTAAAATCGGTAGAAAAAATGGTTATATTATCTGAAAATCCGGTTAAACACATTCGAAATCCGGATCTGTCTTCTACGAATAATATTTTTAATAATTCAAACGAATCCGAGAATTCTTCAAAATCTCATTGCTATACATATATATCTGCCACCACATCATGTATTATATATATATGCACAACAAATAATAATTAAGTATATATTTATTTTTATTATAAGATAATTTTGAATATTCTTCCAAACCATATTTTCTAACACTTCATTAACACGGAAGTTGTAAGTATATAAATGTTGAATGTGCGTTGCGGTAAGATTGAACTTTAATCCATGGAAAATCCTTTTACGAAAAATAAAAATAAAATTACAATTAAAAAACTAACTTCCAATTTACATTACATACATATTTATTAATATTTATATTTATCTCCATTCCTCTTACCATTACATTACAGGAAAGCAATATTGAATTATGCGGCAGTGCTTCGAGTATTTTTATAAATATTTTCCTATTTATTATAGCCTTATGTTCCAGTCGTTTTCTCTAACATAGCTTTATTAGAACATTTAATACCTAAAAACACAAAAAAAAAGGAAAAATCAATTGTTTTTGTTAACTAAACTGAATTTTTGTTAAAAAAAAAATTAGAATAATTTACCAAAAAACCTACAAACAAACTTGTGCATTGTACATTTTGTAATTTACCAAAGAAAACAACAAAACCAAAAGAACAAACAAACTATTTGTTTAAACATTATTTGGAATAATTTATAGTGTAGCTAATGGAAATTTCAAAGGACCTTAAACGTAAACAATTCTATATATACATACATATATATAAAACAAACAACTAAAAATTTAAATTAAAATAAAATAAAAAAACAAACAATTTTTGTAAATTATATAACTAAGAATCACAAATTAAAAACAAAAAACAACTCATAAAATGGATTTAGCTTAAAATTTTTAGATTTAATTAATGAAAGAAAAGAAAAAAAACAAACACAACCAAAAACAATCAATATGGAAATCATTGTCAGCTTTTATGGCATATATGTGAATTTAATTTTTTTTGTATTATTATTTATTATCGTTTTGAAAATACCGGAAGTACATACCTACAAAATTATATGGACCTATAATGATACTCACTTGAGTCTTTGATTTCGGCTACGATCTCCAAAGTACCTTGAATAGAAGCAATGATAAAACCTTGTCCCATACATAGAAAATAGAAACAAAACACATCTCTGTATAAATATGCTACTGGGATCTTCCAAATTGTCAAAGTCGATGTGTGTGTACCATGTCAAAACTTAATCCTATGCATAAAATTGTCTGGAGACCCGAAAATTTTGACAGCAACTAAAAACGTCGTCAAGCCGAACAGAATTTGTTATACCCTCCACCATAAAGTAGATATGTTAAATACCCGTAAACGTTCAGGACATTTGTATATCATGGTAAATTTTTAGGTAGTAAAATTTGACATCTACTGAGAGCTAATTCGGCTTACCTCCAAAAAGGATCCCCGAAAAGTGGGCCAATATACAGACTTTTGGCAGGAATTTGGGCTATCCGATACCAACCTTCAGCAAATTCGGTTAAAAAGCTTGCCTAAACTTCCTAAAACACTGACATTTGGGAGGTATCTTATAAGGGGCTATCATATAAAGTGAACCATTACTGATAATTTTTGGTAGGGAGTATTACTAACCAATGTTAATTCAAATTACCAAATTACTGCCAATTCGGTTGAGAAACATGCCCATAATATCGTAATTTCAGAGGTGCCGTTATAAAAGGTGGACCAATATTGGGAATTTTTGGAATTTTCAAACCAACTGAAAATTCAAAAATTCAAGTGAAAATCTCAAGAACTCTTGAAGATATAGCCGATTTATTGTGTCAGCATCAAGTGACGGCTGAAGGGCTTCTCAAACTTTAAACGCGTTTTTCTCTAAACATTGGTTTTGCGAATGGCGGGCACGATAACTCAAAAACTAACAACCTAATCGATTGTAAATATTTACACGTTTCTCTGTGAGTGTATAGCTATCGTATGAACTAGTGAAGGTTTTTGGTAAAAAATTGGCGATTTTCCAAAAATATTTTTTCAAAGGTCCGCCATTTTGTTAATTTTAGAGCGAAGTCAATAATCCTAGTTCATACCAGAGCCAGACATGTACTCTTTCTAACACCGTTGGAATTTTCGGATTCCGATGTTCCGATGAGGAGTTATGATGCCCGCCATCAAAAATAAGGACTTCTCTTTAATTACAAAAAACAACAACAAAACAATTACAAAATTTTTTTGTAAATAATTTTTCCTCTCTTTTAAATCTTCAAATATATATGTGCAAAGTTACAAACCTTAACAAGCATTGGTTTTGATTTTCCAGCCCATTGAAAATGTTGGAAAATTAAAATTGAGAATACCTTAATACCAACTTAAGGTATTCTCGATTTTAATATCTATACACTCACAAAGAAACGTGCAAAAATTTGGAATCGATTGGGTTATTAGTTTTTGAGTTATCGTGCCCGCCATTTGCAAAAAATGTTTAGTGAAAAACGCGTTTAAAGTTTGAGAAGCCCTTCAGCCGTCACTTGATGCTGACACAATAAATCGGCTATATCTTCAAGAGTTCTTGAGATTTTCACTTAAAATTTTGTAGGGACATTCTTTAATTAGTGTAGATTTGAATTATATCAAAATCCCGGTAATGGGGGGTCCCCTTAAAGCCAATACGAAAGAAAAAAGCATACAAACTCTCCAGAATACCGAAATTTGAGAGGTACTGTTGTATGGGGACTATCCTAACAAGCACCAATATTGATCATTTTTGTTGGGGGCTATTATTAAAAGTGGGCCAGTATCGATTATTTGGTTTAAAAATTTTCACAAGCTCCCTAAAATACTCAATAATGGAGAGTACCTTAAAAGCGGACCGATATTGATTATTTTCGGTTTTTAGAGTTCCTACCTAATGGGAACCCTATGTACCAAATTACAGTTAATTGTTTTAAAAAAAAAGCATGCCAAAAATCCCCAAAATATCGAAAATCTGGGGTACCGTTATATGAGTACCATACCAAAACCTTGACCTATATTTCTCATTTTCAATAGCAAACATCAATGTATGTTTACAATTTCAAAGCTCTATCATAAATATTACGAGCTCTATAGACAGACGGACAAAGCTAAATTTATATATAATTTAATTCTGATCACGGATATACATGTTTTATGGGATCTCCGATAAATATTTCAAGATGTTGCAAACGAGGTATACAAAAATGTTCCGAAACTTCTCCAACTTCTTCCTCCAGGAGGTATTGAGTTCAAAAGGAGTTCAAACCGGTTCAGAGAGGGTTATTTTTTTCGCCACTGATACCTAATTTTTTTTGCTCTACCACAGGAGACTGTCAAAAATGGTCTGCATTGGTCCACTTTTTTGCATCATTCGATTCGATAAGGGAAAATGATACGTCTTTTGTAATTTTATCTTCAATCAGATAAATCTCAAAGATGGGTTCTATCGGTTCATATTTTCAATTAAATTGCCTGTCTTGGCTACAAAATTTTGTGTATTGCGGCATAGAATGGCACTAGCTGATTTTCGAAGATTTTGAACAAGTTTTAAGACCCAATGTGGTGCAATTTAAAATTTTTGGTTTTCATTGGTTGCAAATTTCCGCAAATATTATCAATATTCGTCTATGGTTTAATATATCGACTATATAAAATTGTTCACATTTTTAGGATTTTGCGAACAATAACAATTTTCGAAGAGTGGCTGTAATGTATTATTTCTAGGCCTCAGCAGGATACAAAATATCTTTGGAAAGACTTCTAAAGTGACTACATTGCCCAAGCCATCCACTTGCTTCGAAGTGTTACTTCCACGAATCATTTTCGTTGGATTTGATTCATCTTGGAAGATCCACACGATCGATTCCTATTTTGTTTCGGGGACATACTGTTACGATTGTATTGTCTTTGAAACACCTATATCGTATTTTTTCAAACATTTCTTTCAATTAATCGATATGAGCTTGTGATATGAGCTCAACGAATGGGGAAATCATGGTCAAACCGTACAGAGTAAATCAAATTAGACTTTCTAATAGACATTGTGTTTCCTTTGTCAGCATATAATTAGCCCTCAATACCACATATATGCCTACTGGTGAAGCTCCCAAGTTACAGTTTCACCAATCCGTTGGTGTATTTTTGGTATTTAAACAACCAAATTATAAACGACAGCAATAAGGAGTAATATTTTTTCTAATTTTCAGTGCTAACATTAAATTCTTTTGTGCCTTTCATGACTAAATTTGTTCTATATCTCCTTTAAAGTTAGTATATATTTTTCCCGAAAAGCTGCAATGATTTTCCATTTATCTAAAAGTCTAGAATTTATACGAAAAAAACAAACAACAACAAAAACGTAATAATAATAACAACAATATGTACCTTTTTTAGAACAATTAAAACCTAAGTTTTTATTTTTTATTATAAAAAAAAACAATAAAATGAAATATGAAATTGCATTTAATATAAAATAGTTAAATTTTAACATTTTAAGAAACGTGACACCATCATCATCACCTCAGTACCTCTCAAAAATATTCGCTGAAATCCATCAAATATTTATGCAATTACAGAAACAAAGAAAAACAAAATACGGAATATATATGAACTCAGCATATATAACAACCAAGTACTGCTTTATTTTTTAAACAATTAAAATAATTAATAGCATTATTTAAACAAGAAATTAGAGTGTTTAAAATATCGATTTTTTTTATTCTATGATTTCTTTTTTTTAATTTCTTTAAAAATGAATTTCGATTCCAAATGTTGTAGTAGCTTAACGCTTTGTTCAATTGATTAGTTCCTAAAGTGCATTATTTTAAAATATTTTTACTTTTTTTATACTCTATATATTCCATAATTTTTATTTTATTTTGATTGAGACCGATTTTAAGTTATTATTTATTGTATTTTTTGATTTAATATTGTAGTCGATATGTTCATCTTTCGATATTTTAACACTCTTAATTAATGCCGAACCATTGAAATAGCTTAGGATACCGAAGTAATAATCATATGACTAATATTGTTGTTATATAGTCCAGAAACTACAATTGAAACAAAATTTTCGAATACGAATAATATGGAAACAAACTAATTGACAAGTTTTGAAAATGTGCTAAAGCTTTTTACTTAATTAAGTAATGATTTATACTTCAACATTTATTATATTAATAAATAATAATAATAATAATAATAACAAAAATACAACAATAACAAAATTAAAAAAATTAAAACTAGCATCCAAACTTTGTTTTATTTGGGATATAGTATAAACAAATAAAAAAGGGTTTGTATGTATTTTAATGTTATAAATAAACCAGTAAGGAAAGTTGTAAAGTCGGACTGGGTCGACTATATGATACCCTTCATCACTTTTTGGTATATTGTACATGTGTATCCTTACAATTGCATGTCAATGTTCCCTCGAAGCAACATACTCATGTCTTTCTGCAACCTATGATAAATTTAATTGCATTCGGGCAGATTTAAAGTCGTCTGCGTACAATGGGACAAATTTATGGAAAACGATTTATAGCAAAATTGGAAGCTACGGCTGCATCTGTACCAATTTCAAGAAAACGAATAACGTCATTCAAATTTCAATTTGATACGTTGTAATTTCGTGCTAATCGGACAAACATTAGGAGATTGGTGTACTAATTTATGTAAGATCGGTCGAAAATATATATGGGATCTGAACCGATTTTCCCGAAACTTACTCATCATTCTAGACTCAGTTCATTATGCTATGCCAAATATCGTGCAAATCGAAGGATTCAATCGGACAAAAATATATATGGGAGCTATATCTAAATCTGAACCAATTTTTAGGACACTTCGCATACATCACTCTAGACTTAATTCAATACTCTATGTCAAATTTCGTGCAAATCGAAAGATATATAGGGGCTTTGGTGCATCATTTACCTTAAATCGGACGAACATATATATGGGAGCTATATCTAAATCTGAACCGATTTCTACGAAATTTAACACACATCGTTCTAGACTTAATTCAGTACCAAATTTCGTGCACCTTGAAGGCGATATAGAGACTTTGGTGCACTATTTACCCAAAATTGGACGAAAATATATATGGGAGCTATATCTAAATCTGAACCGATTTTTAGGGGCCTTGGGGCATCATTTATCTTAAATCGGACGAACATATATGGGAAATTACAAAATTCTTTTAAAATTCCATAAAAAAAAAATTAACAATTTTTTTTGAGAGCACAAACATGATTTTTGATATATAGGTAAAGAAAAATATGTTGATTCGAAATATGTTCGCGTTCACAAATTCGGATGCTGCGCACAAAAGTTATAGCGATTTTAAATCTTGTATTTCAAATATAAATTAAATTAATTCCTATTTGTTGTAATTCGCGAATTTCTTCACAAATGGTTAAACACATTTGTTTTCTTTGCATACTTGTCAAATCACATTGAATTACGGTTAAATTGTCGCGAAAAACAAATAGAAGCATGAAGATATCTGAAAATAAAATAAATTAATTTTTTAATTAAATCGAAATGTTTTTTGAATTTTCGATTTTTTAGTATGGTTAAGGGAAAACGGCTTTAAAATATGCGACGCTTTTTTCTTCAAATTCTTTTAGATGATTGTTAAATATCGGTATTTTTATCTGATAACAGTTTCGACTGTAAAAATGACTAAATATATTGCAGTTACAATACATAAACATTATTAATATTTAAAAGCATGCAATTCGCGTATTAGTTGAAATCAGTTGATGCGCAAGCGGTTTTCGTATAAACCGAATCAGTGTCTTTCAATAATTATGAATTTCTCGATGTTTAATTTAGCGGTCAAAGTGTGCCGCTTGAGGCACTTTACTATGCAAAAACCCTAAAAATGGCTAAAAACGTTGCTTGATTTTACGATTTTTATGAGCTTCCGATTTCAGCAATCTCCTATAAAAATACACAAAAGGACACCTATTTTAAAAGGATCGGTTAAGAACCGCGGATGTGCCTTCACAATCGATTTTGGATAAAATACGCATATTATTCGCGTATCGATATATTTTTGACCTATTTTCACACAGATTCGTGAATATGATAAGACAAAAATGAATGTATGTGAAATCAATTCGAAAAAAGACGTGATTATATACGCGAATTGGTCAAAATAAGTTTTTGCAGTTTTTCCCACATTCAAGGTACCTATATCCGCCGTTTTATTGGGCGAAATTGAACATGGATGGACTCATTAGATCCGACACGTAAAAAAACTAAAATCACGCGGGTTTCCACGAAATTTGAATGGACTTTCTTAATTTTAGACTAAAGAAAATGTTCGTCTTTGGAACCCAATTGCAAAGAAGCTACGGTGAGCACATTCATGAGATATACACTAAACGAAGCAAAGTCACAAGTTCTACAATTAGTTTAGTCCATTATTTAATTATAAGAAAAATTCAAAAAAAACACCGAAAATCCGGCTTCAAAATGTCAGCATCCATTTTGGGTGGATCCATTGATTATATCGAAAAATCATACATTAGAACCATATTGTCCTTGGGGTATTCTGCAACTTAGTCACTGATCACATGTGCGTGCGTTGTGTAGTTTAGTTACAAATCAGGAAGGAATACAAAAAAACTCGTTGGCTTCATAACATTTTCACCTGTTTTTTTTTACATTACCACCATCACAGCTTCCACGAAACTTATTATTTATTACCAATATTTTAAGATTTTGAAAAGAACACTCCATTTTATAGAAATGAATTTGAATTATATGCAATATTTTCATTTTTCGCGAGTTATAAGCTTGCAAACCTCAGTTTCAAGGAATTTAAAAGATTTTTGTAATTTCCCATATATATGGGAGCTATATCTAATCTGAACCGATTTCGACAAAATTTAACACTCATCGTTCTAGAATTTTTTAAATTATTAATTATTTTATTATAAATTAATTGAAGCTTGAAATTTTTAATAATAAACTAGGATAGATACCCTGTTATGTTCTTGAAACTTAAGAAAATTGACGGTATTTTAGTCTATTCAGAGGAACCTGTTCTGTAATCGATAATCCACGATGGACCTTACTTAAATTTGTTTAGTTTATATGCCGTCTTTATTAGACGTACATTTTTTAAAGAATAATTTTTTAAAGTATTTTATAAGAATGTTAATTTTCAAATTTTTTTAAAAGAAAATATATCAGATCAAGGAGAATGATATCATCAAAGATGATATCATTTTATTTTTGATGTATTTTAAGAACGATATAAGCATAGGGGTTTTAAATAATATATTTTTTCAAGGATTATAAAGGCTTGCGTTTTTAATAAATATTTGTTAGTCAAGGAATATTGTTTTAAGGGTTTGTCGTGAATTTTTAAAATAAAATTGTCTAAAACCAATGTATAGATTCCTCAGCTGGCTTGACTTCCACACCTTCATGGAATTTTTATGATAAAACTACCTCGTCGACATCGACACGTAATGTTCAGTTTATGCAGTAATGATGGTACCGCCATGTTCCACCAGTCAACACGATTTTTAAACGAATTGATTTTAATTTGAAATGTTGTGTTCCCATTGGGTGGAAAATCTCCCTATGAGAAATGATCTTCGGTTCATCTTTGGGTATAACACCCTCATAAGAGTTTTTTCACATTATATGTATTTGGCCCAGGCGCATGTTCCCATTTAATTGGCTATATTTTTATTGTAGATGTTTTCTATGCGTAAAACATTTCTTCTTTTTTTCAATATAGGTCCTCGTTTGTTTATACTCTCCATATTGTGGATATACGGCTTAGCCGCATATTTTTTACAAAATATGTTCAATATTGGTCCATTTCTTGACATAACGTATATTTAAAGGTTCCGACCGCAGTCACGTTTTTTATTATAGGTTCAGGTTTTGACATAACTTCCGACCATATTCCTTATGTTGAAGATTCCTAATGTTTCTTTTTTATTTTCCTGTCCCGAATTCAGATCTTCGTTATCAGTACTAATAATTCTCCTGGGTCCATGTTCGGACATAGCCTCAAAATAGGAGTCCCGACAAATTTAAGGTATTTTCAATGTCCATCCTATTATGAGTGTATAAAAAGATCTACCCGGCTGAACATACTGAAGTTTTTACTTGTTAATATAATACAATCATTATCGAATATTGTCACATCGTAATTTCGAATGTAGATTCGATTCTGTTCACATTCGGATAAAAGATGATGCGAGAACACAATCTATTTTTTACTATTTAATTTGTGGTATGGTGTAAATCTGCAAAGGACATCTCTTTCATAGTATGAACGAACACCTTTTCGTGATTGTTTCTAAGAGATTCTGTTGAATGCAAAAAAAAAAAAAAACAACAACAAATATAAGAGAGAACAAAAATGCGGGTGTGGTATCCTCAACATGTTGTCATCGAGCGTGATTGTTAAAAGCATGCGTAATAAACACCACAACATACAACATCAGAAACGTTAGAAGAGGGGAAATAGCCAACATGTTGTTGTGGCATGTATGGGTGGTATGGTATGAATTGAGCCAAAATGTCGGTCTCTACTATTGGTATGAGCATTAATGGTTTCAACGGAGCAATGAAATTGTAATTAAAGTGTTGTACAAAAACAAAAAAAAAAACGAATAAGTCTAATTCACCAAAGTTTTAAGTGTCGCTTTGTGCTGCTGAAAACATACGAACGCACAACACTTCATGTGTGGAATAGCAGTCATAAAGTCTCATATATATAAAATGTTTTAAATTGCTAGCACGCTGTAATGGTGTTGGTGGAATAAGAAAAAAAAAACATCTACAACAACAATATTTGACTTTATGGTATGGATACATATTTTTTTTCGAAATATTTTTATTTGAAGGGAATCAATACCCGAAAATCTGCATACCACGAATGCATTGTGAGTTTCTTAAAATCTACACTTTTTTTGAATAGTTAAACGTTAGATACGAAATGATACGGAATATTATTTGGATACCCGTTAATGTAATTATGCTTGGTCTTCATGAGTTTTTTTAAATTTTAAGTTTTTAGCCGATATTTTGAAGGCGGCAATTTTGCATTCTGGGTTCTTAGAAGGTGAAAAAACATTTAATAACTAGTAGAAAACTTGCTTGCTTGGGCTAGGACATTTAACATACCGAAATTTATGCGAAATTGGGACACCGGAGTATGAGGGCTGTTCTAAAGCGTGGACCTGTAGAAAGATTTAACATTGCAATATCGCATTATAACCAATTAGATTGAAAACGTGTACAAAATTACGAATAATGTAAGATGTCGTTATATGGGGACTACCCTGAAACATAGGTCAATTTTAATAATTTTTTGTATGGAAATATACAAACCAGTGTATTCTAAATCTAATATTTCATTTCAGCCAATCCTGTTGAAAAATTTATACCTTAAAACTGAGTTATATTTTTAAAATATGGAAATATTCAAACCAGTGAGATTCTAAAATATTTAATTACAGCCATTTCGGTTGAAAAATTTATCAAAAAAACCCCAAAATACCCAATGCCTCGGGTAACATAATTTGAGGACTGCATCAAAATGTAGACCGATATATCAGTCATTTACAATACCAAATATCCTAGAAGTAGTGTATTTTCCTTATCATAACTATTGCAAGCTCTATCACGATTTCAACAGATGGGCATGGCCAAATTGACATAGAATTTTATTCCATCAGATCAAGAATATATATGGGGTCTCAGGTATATATTTCGACGTAATGAAATTTATAATCTCTACCATCGTTATAAAAAAACCAGTGAGCGGAGCAGTATATTCGGACGGGACCGACCATATGATACCCTACACAACTTCCACGAAAATCTAACATTCTGTGATACTACATTCTGAGATTGGGCAATATTTCGCGATATTTGCACCCTCTTGATCGACTAGAGGCCAACAAATATTAATAATATTCAGTACAGCTCTTTTAATTACTTGCCCAGATACCTTTCACCAGGTGTTGTGTTGTGATGTTCGGCTTTCAATTGTGGACTATAGATCAATTCGCAAAAACAACCAGTAAGGAAAGTAGTAAAGTCGGACGGGGCCGACTATATGATACCCTTCACCACTATGGGTATATTAAACAGGACTATTAGCATGTACTTGAATGAAATAAAACATGTGATATTTATCTAAATGTGAATCTACGTAGATCTATCCATAAAGTATGTAAATCGACTTCAAACAAATATAAATAGGTCATCCGTTGGGCTATGTCTGTACTTCTAGAAAACGAAACTACATAATTCTATGCTCAATTTTGTACGTTGTGCAAAATTTGATGTCAAACTGACTAACATGAGGAGTTTGAGGCCCAATTTACTTGATATCGGGCCAAATATTAAGCGATTTCAAACAAACTTGTCACAGGATACGTTATACTAATTTCAGAACGTTTTGTTCCTATTGGTTCCTTGGTGCGTCAAGTACTTAAAATCAATCTTTAATAAAAGGGAGCTATATCTAAATGTGGACAGATTTTCACGAAACAACGCAGACATCAATCTAGGCTCAATTCAGTACGTTATGCCAAATTTCGTGCAAATCGAAAGATATATAGGACTTTGGGGTACCATTTACATGAAATCGGACGAAACTATATATGGGAGCTATATCTAAATCTGGACCGATTTTCACGAAACTTTACATACATCATTCTAGACCTAAATGATTAGGCTGTACCAAATTTCGTGCAAATCGAAAGATATATAGGGGCTTTGGGGCACCATTTACATGAAATCGGACGAAACTATAAGTGGGAGCTATATATAAGTTGGAGCTATATAGAAATCTGGACTGATTTTCATAAAACTTGGCAGACATCCTTCTAGGCTCAATTAAGTACGTTATGCCAAATTTCGTGCAAATCGAAAGATATATAGGGACTTTGGTGTACCATTTACATGAAATCGGACGAAACTATATATGGGAGCTATATCTAAATCTGGACCGATTTTCACGAAACTTTACATACATCGTTCTAGACCTAAATGAATAGACTGTACCAAATTTCGTGCAAATCGAAAGATATATAGGGACTTTGGGGCACCATTTACATGAAATCGGACGAAACTATATATGGGAGATATATCTAAATCAGGACCGATTTTCATGAAACTTGGCACACATCATTCTAGACTCAATTCAATACGTTATGCCAAATTTCGTGCAAATCGAAAGATATATAGGGACTTTGGGGCACCATTTACATGAAATCGGACGACACTATATATGGGAGCTATATCTAAATCTGGACCGATTTTCACGAAACTTTGCAGACATCATTCTAGACCTAAATGATTAGGTTGTACCAAATTTCGTGGAAATCGAATGATATATAGGGACTTTGGGGCACCATTTACATGAAATCGGACGAAACTATATATGGGAGCTATATCTAAATCTGGACCGATTTTCTCGAAACTTGGCAGAAATCACTCTAGACTTAATTCAGTACGTTATGCCAAATTTCGTGCAAATCAAAAGATATATAGGGATTTTGGGGCACCATTTACATGAAATCGGACGAACCTATATATGGGAGCTATATCTACATCTGGACCGATTTTCTCGAAACTTGGCAGACATCACTCTAGGCTTAATTCAGTACGTTATGCCAAATTTCGTGCAAATCAAAAGATATATAGGGACTTTGGGGCACCATTTACCTGAAATCGGACGAAACTATATATGGGAGCTATATCTAAATCTGGACCGATTTTCACGAAACTTGGCAGACATCATTATAGGCCTAAATGATTAACCTGTACCAAATTTCGTGCAAATCGAAAGATATATAGGGACCGTTTGCATTAAGTCGGTTAAATATATATATGGGAGCTATATCTAAATCTGAACCGATTTTTTCCAATTTCAATAGGGTTCGTCCTTGGGCCGAATAAGTGACCTATGCCAAATTTCATCCAATTCGGATCATAAATGCGACCTGTACTTTGTTTACAATTTAACATGGACAGACAGACGGACAGACGGACAGACGGACGGACGGACGGACATGCATAAATCGACTTAGAAAGTGATTGTATGCATATTCTCAAAAGGAACCATGGGTCTATCTCGATTATTTTTGCCTGTTACAAACATATGCACAAAGACATAATACCCTGTACCACAGTGTGGTGAAGGGTATAAAAATACAGAAAATTAAGTTGTCGGTCCACTTCATCCCAATATTATTAATTGCTCATCACCGAAAATTATAGGCGTTGTCCTTGACTATACCTGGATCCTCAAACGATCAGCGTTGTATTTCCGCCCTCTAGTGTGGTAATGGGTTACTAAATAATATTTGAATAACTAAGCACCTGTAAATATTTAAGTGTAACTTATAACGAGTGGTTTTAACTAAGGCTGAAGTAAGCTCAGTCGCTGCCAGGGTCAACCTAAGGACCCACAAATCTTAAGTAAAAACAAGAGTGATTACAATTTCAATCTTTATTATAATACTCTGGTGTTTACAATATGAAAAATAGTTTGGATGTGAGATAAGCTTTTATGTTGGAATCTTTTAATCGGTAATGATAGCTGGGTATGGAGGTCGGATCGTGAATAGCCGGCTGGTTATAGTCGGCTCGGGGGTGGTTAAGTGATGTCGGCTCGTAACTAGTCGGCTGGTAGGTATTCGGGTTTGGTTGTGGTCGGCTCGAAGGTGTACGGTTACAGTCGAAGATACTCGGCTAGCTGCTGTCGGTACGTTGGAGATTGGCTGGCTACAGTCGGCTCGAAAATACTCGCTGGCTACAGTCGGCTCGTTGAAGATCAGCTAGCTGATGTCGGCTGGCTACAGTGAGCGAGGAGCTCGGCTAACTGATGTCGAGGAGCTGGCAAAGAGTCGGCTGGCTACCGTCGGCTCGTTGGTGATCGGCAGGATACAGTCGGCTCGTTGTTGGTCGGCGGTTCGGGGTTTTCAGGGTTCGGGTTTTGTCGGGGTTCGGTTAGTAGTTATTAGTATGGAGCTAGCTATGAGCGGGGAGTTGGCTATGAGCGGGGGAGCTGGCAAAGAGCGAGGAACTGGCTATGAGCGAGGAGCTGACTATGAGCGAGGAGCTGGCTATGAGCGATAAGCTTGCAAAGAGCGAGGAGCTGGCAAAGAGCGGGGAGCTTGGAAAGAGCGAGGAGCTGGCTATGAGCGAGGAGCTTGCAAAGAGCGAGAAGCTGACTATGAGCGGGGAGCTTGGAAAGAGCAAGGAGCTGGCTATGAGCGAGGAGCTGGCAAAGAGCGGGGAGCTGGATATGAGCGAGGAGCTGGCTATGAGCGAGGAGCTGGCTATGAGCGATAAGCTTGCAAAGAGCGAGGAGCTGGCAAAGAGCGGGGGGTTTACAAAAGCCAGTAGCTGGCTAAGAGCGGGGAGCTTGCAAAGAGCGAGGAGCTGGCTAGGAGCGAGTTGCTGGCAAAGAGCGGAGAGCTGGCTATGAGCGAGGAGCTGGCTATGAGCGAGGAGCTGGCTATGAGCGAGGAGCTTGCAAAGAGCGAGAAGCTGACTATGAGCGGGGAGCTTGCAAAGAGCGAGGAGCTGGCTATGAGCGAGGAGCTGGCAAAGAGCGGGGAGCTGGATATGAGCGAGGCCGAACCGTCGTTAACATTCACCAGTATACGAGACTGCGGACAAGCCACACATCTTCGTCACACGTAGTTCGTTAACGTCCGAGGACGACACCTTCGGCATGGAAAAGTGGAACATATATCCGTATGGTACTATGAAGTGAATGAGAATTAGTGTGTACTTCAAGGAAATTGTCTGTCGATTAATGCAATGAAGTTGAAGAAAGCAGGTATTAATACCGGCTTATGTTTAGAGTGAGACGTTATTCACTACTAAATATTGAGGTGGGTTGACATTAACTTGGATCGTGCATAATGTATGAAACGTTCACGTTACAAACTCCCACATCCGAGTACACACGACAACATAATTGGTATCGATTTTTGGACCATAATTGCGGCCTCTGGAGCGACCAGAAAATCAGACAAAAATAAAGTTTTTGGTCCATTTCACACCCTAAATATTAACTGGTCTTTCCAAAAACCAATAGGGGTCTTCATTGGCCAGAACTCATTCTACATGCAAAATTTCGTAAAGATTTCGTAAAGATAATGCACAGATGGATGGACGGACACACATGTCTAGATCGACTCAGCTAGACGAGATATGACGATCGGTATACTTAAAGTACCAATATTTCGCGGCGTTACAAACTTTTGGGGCTGCACAAAGCTATAATACCCTGACAACATAGTTGTGTAGGGTATAAATATATGGGGTGGTATTTAGTACCCATATGTACTCCTCGCCTCATTTTACGTAGTTCGATGATTGTAGCACACTGTAATTTGGCATAATATATAGGAATTTTTAATACAGGTTTATGTTTTGTCATTTTTCGATAAAAAGGCCATTACGAATATTCTTGTCGCATTTTTTTGCACCGAAGTGACTTTAATCAATTTCTTGGAACGTAAACACAACATCTTTCTAGATAAATTTCATTAGGGATCCATATTTTGACATAGTTTGCAAGATTTAGCCGAGCTTTCCCGCTAAAGGTTCTGTCATCTCCGTGTTCTTGGAGAATAAAAAAACGGTTTGCAGGAAATTTTTAATATTATATACAGAGTGAGAAAAAAAACTGCAAAAAAGTCAAAAGCCATATTTTTTAAATTTTTTTTTTTTAATTTTATTGAATGAATGCAAAAAATTTTGGAAATATCATCAAATTTTAGAATAAATTTAAATTTGTTGAATTGATCACCTTTGGCACGAATTATGGCGTCCAAACGGCCAATAAAACGTCACACGCTGCCCGGATGTTACTCTGCGGTATTTTGGTCCATTCCCGGCGAAGCGCTTGCTTGAGGTGATCGAAACTTTGCTATTTTGTTAATGCCAACCTTGATTTTCAAAATACTCCAGAGTGCTGGAAATGAAGCGAGGAACATCATTTTGTAACCATTTTTGGGTGGGGTGTGCTGAGTGCGATGGTGCTTTGGAATGTCCCAGGTCTGCGGCCAAAATGTTTGCGTGTCCAAGGCTTTAATACACCCTCCAGAATATTTTCTCGATAATATTCGGCATTTATTCTGATTCATATGAGCGGAGAGTGACAATCGGCTATTATGGCGGCCCACACCATCACCATGGCCGGCGCTTGAGTTTTGGTGGCCAACCGAAGGTGCACATTTTCAGCTGACCTCTTTGGCAAGTGAACACGATCATTTTGTTTGTTTACAAAATGCTGGACAACGAATGTTTTCTCATGGAGAAACCCAAATTCGGCAGTTCACCAATTTCGTCCAAGCGAAGCAACTTATTAGCTCTTTTGAGTCTATTTTATGTCTGTTGCGGTGTAAGTTCTTGCACTTCTTGGAATTTCAATGGCTTTACCCCGAGCTCACTTTACAATATTTGCCGAATGGAATATTGCGATATGTTGAGCTAATGAGTCATTTTTCGGCCACTGCGACGCGGGTTTCCATCAAGTCGCTTTTTTATTTTTTCGAACCATTTCTGCTGATGTTGCTGTTTTCTTCCGTCCACATTCCTGAAGTTGGGCTACGCTAGCAGTATCACGGTAACGAGCGATGGTACGAGACACAAAGGATTTTTTTCACATTTAAATGCTGGAGTGCTCTAACGAAAGCCACTTGTGGTTTTCCAGCCAAATATAAAAAAAATCACACTATACCCTCCACCATAAGATATTCCTTCTAAAAATGTTTATTATTGGTCCACTTTTTATGATCTACTAATTGAAATAATCGTACCTCCCAAATTTTGATATGTCGGGAACGTTTCTAAACCGAATTGTCTGTACTTTGGAACTTTGAGTTCTCAGTTCTCCCGTTTTTGTTAACTGAATTGGCTTTAATTTCATATACTTACTTCTCATTGGACAGTTAATCTTATAAACGTCCTGCCAAATTTTGGGCATGTTTTTCAACTGAATTGGCGGCAAATCGATATCTCGCGTTTTCATTGAGTATGAAAAATATTCCTACTGAAAATATTCAATATTGGTCGAATTTTTTTTATATATATTATTATTTATTTTATTTGAATTATCGGGTCCTTTATCAACAGAATTGGCTGCAATTTGGTACTTTGGGCTTTCATTTGCTAGCAAATCTCTCTACCAGAAATGATCGATATCATGCATTTTTAAGGATCGCGAATTGAAAGAGGTCTGCTTTAATTTAGTTTGAATTTTTAGCAAATCTTTCTACCAAAGTGGTACACCCATTATTCGGTATTATTTAGGCACGTTTTTTAACCGAATTGGCTCCATTTTAGTTATTCTTGGGTGTATTTATGAAGGCAACGAACGATTATAGGTATTTTAAATATCCACCTGATGGTGGAAGTTATAAAGGCAGGTGCGGTCCGGCCGAACTTAACTACGATTTTACTTGTTTTAATTTGGATTGTTAGTACGTGGAAAATTTCTTCTGATAACCCTCCAGCCTTTTAAAGGTCCAGGACCATGTTTGATATTTTAAAGATTTTAGCAAAATTTGTCAATAGAAGTGGCACATAGCTCTCTCTCAACCAAAAATCGATCGATATCGTGCATTTTTTAATTTAGTTCTCCTTGGGGGTATTAATGAAGACAAGAAGTATTATAGGTACTTTAAATACCCACCTTATGATGGAGGACGTTTCTCTGTGAGTGTATAGCTATTCTCAATATAACGATCGCGGCTTATTTAAGTTATTTTAAATGTTCATCTTATGTTAAGGAACATAAAAATTCTGTCCGATTTTTACGGGTAATTTCGATTCGGAAATATGCAAATATCTGTGTCAGTATCTCCCTTGTAACTAGATCAATATGAATTGACATCCTTGGCTAGTAGTACCCCGTTCTCTCTTTTCCATTCTTTACAACGGTTTCCCTTCGAGTTATAATCCAGATGAACTTGTATGAACGGATTTTATTAAAAGCAGTTAAGTGTTGTCATTCCATGTTGACATCAATACACATCTCCCTCGCTCCTTTGACCTCCATTAAACATACATATTTTTTTAGTAAGTCCCTCTAGTGTTTTTGTAGGCTTATTGCCTAGTAGCTGTTGTTTCTTTGTTCTTCTTTTTTGTTGGTGTATTTCACAAAATGTGTTAAAAAGTTTCTGATAAAATGTCTTAAGCGTAAAAAATGCAGATGTTGCAGTTCTCGTTTAAGCTAACGTGTCTAGAATTTTTGTTTCCCGCTATTTTTTGTTTTGTTTTCTTTCTGTGGCTAGTGGAAGTTACTTGTAAAAAAACACAAACACCAACACACACACACACACACACACACACATAACTAAAACAAAAAACCTTACAGAGATTTATGACTGTTCCATGTTGTTTCACAGTAAACTTGTACACACATATTTTGTTATTACTCTTTACACCCGCCCATATGCACAAAAACCCCAAACCCGCGTTGCCATACGGATTCAGGATGGAATTCCAACGACGAGGACAACAACAACAAGAAGAGCAGCAGCCATCAGCTTCATTTCAAGAGGAACAAAATCAGTTAAACTTTGACATCATTCGTTTTTTTTTTGTTGGTGAGTGTTAAGACTCATATTTGAAAAGTTTGTCGGGAGGAAAAGTTGAAGAGGCTGGAATTACCGTCTCCACCGCCATCACCACCACAGTGGTTTTTCAGCATGATGGCCATTTGGTGCATTCGTCAGCTAGGTAAACGAAACGAGACTATAGGACAAAGTTATTTTCAAGTTATAAATTCGATCAATATATACATACATATGATCCATAGAATGTGTCATCATACATGTCACATACATATCATGGACTTGGATGTTGCTGTGGGTGTTGATAAGTAATTGAAGGTGACTTGACATTTGATAGGTTCAAATAGGTTCAAATAAGTTGAAATATGGTTTTATGAATCATTTATTAAATATAATATCGTAGTCAAGCTGATGGTGAACACCTTCAAACGAAGTGTACTTAGGCATACGTAGTCGAGAGTAAACGTCGACTTTTCGATTTTCGCCTCTGACCAAAAATTCGATTTTTAGACTTTTCGATTTTTGCCTTTGACTAAAAAGTCGACTTTTTGATCTTTCGATTTTGTCAATCCTGTTCAAAATCGATTTTCGACTTTTACCAACTAAAGGGAAATCGACTAAAATTTTTCTAAAGTTATAAGATGATTTTATGTAACTATATCAGTGATGGAAATTCATCACGAGGGAGAAGTTTGAAATAAATGAAATCAAGAAAATGTTATTACAGTAAAAAATTACCCATTTAAGAACTCAACGAATTGGTGAGAAGGTTATCGATGGATATAACCTCAAGAACATAGCCTGGGCGAGCTATGGTAGCTATTCTATATGCCCGAAACCCCTTTTTATTTCAGAAAAGAATAGGAAAGTCAGTTTGGCTTTCGCAAAAGCTCATATTAATGGAAATCGGACTCAGTGGAGATATATTATGTTCTCGGATGAATTCCCGGTTTTAAGAAATTTTATTTTGTGTTTTTATTTAATTCGAATCTACACTAATTCAAGATTGTCTCTATGAAATTTCAAATGAAAATCTCAACAACTCTTGAAGATATAGCCGATTTATTATGCTAGCATCAAGTGACGGCAAGAGGTTTTCTCAAACTTTAAACGCATATTTCTCCAAACAGCGTGGCGGGCACGATAACTCAAAAACTAATAATCCGATCGATTCCAAATTTTGGGACTTTTCTCTGTGAGTGCATAACTATCGTATGAATTAGAATAAAGTCAGAGGGTGAAGATCTTCCTTTTTATACCCTTCACCACACTGTGGTACAGGATATTATGTCTTTGTGCATATGTTTGTAACAGGCAAAAATAATCGAGATTGACCCATGGTTGCTTTTGAGAATATGCATAGAATCACTTTCTGAGTCGATTTATGCATGTCCGTCTGTCCGTCCATGTATTTTTGTTAACAAAGTACAGGTCGCATTTATGATCCGATTTGGATGAAATTTGGCACAGGTCACTTAATTGGCCCAAGGACGAACCCTATTGAAATTGGAGAAAATCGGTCCACGTTTAGGCATAGCTCCCATATAAGGGTACCCCCTAATTTTCGGTATTTTGAGGTTATTTACCACGTTTTTAAACTGAATTCGCTGAAATTTGGTACTTTGAATTCTTGTTCGGTAGCAAATCTCCCTACTAAAAATTATAAATATAGGTCCATTTTTTTCGGATAGTCCCCATATAAGGGTAGCCCCAATTTTCGGTATTTTGGGGGTTTTGATCGCATTTATGGACCGAATTCGCTGAAATTTGGTACTTTGAGTTCTTATTGGGTAGCAAATTTCCCTACTAAAAATTATAAATATAGGTCAATTTTTTCGGATAGTCCCCATATAAGGGTACCCAAAATTTTCGGCATTTTGGGGTTCTTGAGCTCGTTTTATAACTGAATTCTCTGAAATTTTGTACATTGGGTTCTTATTGGGTACCAAATTACTCCACTAAAAATTATAAATATAAGTCCAGATTTTCTGGTACCCCCAAATTTTTTGTATGTTGGGGGTTCTGATCGTATTTTTCGACCGAATTGACTGTAATTTAGTACGTCGAGTTCTTATTAGGTAGCAAATCTCTCCACTATAAATTATAAATATAGGTCAATTTATTCGGGTAACCCCATATAAGGAAACCCCCCAATTTTCGGTATTTTGGGGTTCTTCAGCGCGTTTTTCAATCAAATTCTTTGTAATTTGGTTTTTTATACCCTTCACCACACTGTGGTACAGGATATTATGTCTTTGTGCATGTGTTTGTAACAGGCAAAAGGAATCAAGATGGACCCATGGTTCCTTTTGAGAATATGCAGATAATCACTTTTTAAGTCGATTTATGCATGTCCGTCCGTCCATCCATCCGTCCGTCCGCCCGTCTGTCAGTCCGTCTGTCTGTCCATGTTAAATTGTAAACAAAGTACAGGTCGCATTTATTATCCGAATTGGATGAAATTTGGCATACGTCACTTATTTGGCCCAAGGACGAATCCTATTGAAATTGGGAAAAATCGGTTCAGATTTAGATATAGCTCCCATATATATTTTCGTCCGATTTAAGGTAAATTGTGCACCAATATCCCTAAATATCTTTCGATTTGCACGAAATTTGGCACAGCGTACTTAATTAAGCCTAGAATGATGTGTGCTAAGTTTCGTGAAAATCGGTTCAGATTTAGATATAACTCACATATATATTTTCGTCCGATTTAAGGAAAATGGTGTATCAAAGTCTCTGTATACCTTTCGATTTCCACGAAATTTGGTACAGCGTACTGAATAAAGTCTAGAATGATGTGTGTTAAGTTTCGTGAAAATCAAAAATGCGACATCTGTTAAGATTCATCTGTTGAATTTACCCAAAGTGGTGAAGGGTATCATATAGTCGACCCCGTCCGACTTTACCACTTTCCTTACTGGTTTAACTTAGATTGTGTTAAAAAATAGACGAATTTCCAAAAAAGGGAGTTCCCTTAAAGTTAAATATTAAACACTCAGACATGAAATGCCCAAAAACGAAGGGCTCATGCCACAGTATTGCAAGGGTACTGGGAAGCATGGAGGAGGAGGAAGCGTGGTATTGGGCTGTTTTTCTTTTTGTGGGGTTCAAGATATTTACGAGATTTACGAAATAATGGATCGGATTGTTAATACAAATGGTTCCCCTCGCTGAAGAAAATATACCGCTTGGCTGGCTGTTTCAACACGACAATAACCTTAAAGACTGGTTGTGGGAGCCAAAAATCAGAGTTCTACAATGGCCATCACAATCCTCAGATCTTTACCCTATAAAACCAGTAAGGAAAGTAGTAAAGTCGGACTGGGCCGACTAAATGATACCCTTCACCACTTTGGGTATATTCTACATATGTATCCGAAAAGACGTCGCCTTTTTGAGGGAATTTTGACATGAAATTGAACAAACTTAAATATGTGATTTTTATGTCTTTCTGGAACCTATGCTAAATTTCATTTCATTTGGGCAAGTTTAGAGTCGTTTGCGCACAGTGGGACAGATTTGTGTAAATCGATTTAAAGCAAACTAGACACATGCTATTCGGTATGCTACACTGTTTAAAATTCAATCTCAATCAGACATCTATTGATTTTTTGGTGTACAATTCACATAAATAAGTCGAAATTATATACGGAAGCTACGATATATCTATATCTGAACCGACTTGAAGAAAACTTGCCAGAGAATAATTTATATTAATTTCAGTACGTTGTGTCAATCTGCCTAGCTGTGGATCTTCACAGCACAATTTACTTAAAATCAGACGAAAATATATATAGAAGGTGTACATATCATTCTAGACTTAATTCAATACGTTATGTCAAAATTCGTGCAAATCAAATGATTTTCAGGACTTTGGTGTACCATTTACCTAAAATCGGGCGAAAGTATATAGGAGATATTTGTAAATTTAAACCGATTTTCACGAAACTTAGCACACATTATTCTAGACCTAATTCAATAGGCTATACCAAATTTCGTACAAATCGAAAGATATATACGGACTTTGGTAGACCATTTACATAAAATCGGTCGAAACTATATATGGGAGCTATATCTAAATCTGAACTGATTTTCAGGAAACTTAACACACATCATTCTATACCTAATTCATTATGCTATGCCAAATTTCGTGCAAATCGAAAGATATATACGGACTTTGGTAGACCATTTACATAAAATCGGTCGAAACTATATATGGGAGCTATATCTACATCTGAACTGATTTTCAGGAAACTTAACACACATCATTCTATACCTAATTCATTATGCTATGCCAAATTTCGTGCAAATCGAAAGATATATAGGGACTTTGGTAGACCATTTACATAAAATCGGTCGAAACTATATATGGGAGCTATATCTAAATCTGAACTGATTTTCATGAAACTTAACACACATCATTCTATACCTAATTCATTATGCTATGCCAAATTTCGTGCAAATCGAAAGATATATAGGGACTTTGGTACACCATTTACCTTAAATCGGCCGAAAATATATATGGGAGCTATATCTAAATCTGAACCGATTTTCAGGCAACTTAACACACATCATTCTAGACCTAATTCATTACGCTGTGCCAAATTTCGTGCAAATCGAAAGATATATAGGAACTTTGGTTCACCATTCACATTAAATTGGACGAAACTATATATGGGAGCTATATCTAAATATGAACCGATTTTCTCCAATTTCAATTTCCTTGGGCCAAATAAGTGACATGTGCCAAATTTCATCCAAATCGGATCATAAATGCGACCTGTACTTTGTTCACAAAAATACATGGACAGACGGACATGCATAAAACGACTCAGAAAGAAGACTTTCTACATTACTTTAATGCATAGAAACCTTCAGACATTCTTCTGTGACTATTTACCATCTACATATATATTAACACATGCTTTAGTTTGTGTTAAATATATTTTTTAGGGCCTCTATCGATATGTTCACACTACATAAATACGTACTGTAAATAATACATTATTGTTAATATAATTATCTTATGATATTATATCATATCGTAACAGTCTCAAACTTCGAATAAATTATTAAAAATTTTCTGATCAATAGCTACTACCAACTTCAACAAAAATTAACATCATCCATACTATTAACTCATGTTGTTGGCTTCTTAATCAGGTTTCATGGTTTTAGGAAATATTAAAATTTGAGAGTTTCTACAAAATTTGCGAACAAGAATATGCATGTGTGTATGTGCGTATTTCGTATACCAAAATTATTTTTAGTTAATTCAATTACGTTTACACACAAACAAGATCAGAACGAAGCCTTTCCAACATATTGCCAAATAATTGTTATTTTCCTTTTAGTCATCTAAGACCAACTTAGTTAGAAGTGTACAACATCAACAGCAAAACTGAGAAGTATTCTGTGCGTATGCCTAGGTACATGTTTACTGATTTTGTAGTTCTCACACCGATACAAAGACAAATGTTTAGGAAAAGAAATCGTACACTATTTAGGCTTTTCTTAAATGATTGCCTTAAGCCAAACCAACAACCACAACAACAACATCGATAAACATTTACAGTTGTGAGGGAATGCTAAACTAAAACAAAATTTTGTTGTGTACTAGTGATGGACAAAGTATTCTATATACATATAGTAGATACAAATAAGTTACTCTATACATTTAGCGGAAATTTGGATAAAATTTGTTGTTAATAGATTTGATTTTATTAAATTACAAATCGAAGTCATTTTCTGGGGTGTGTAAAATAAAATTCCTATTGGGTAAAATTCCTATTGGGTATGATAACCCTTGGTGTGTATATGAAAAGCCCAGAAGAAAAAAATCCTTATAGGTCACAGTTCGGAGATATGGTATGATATTTTTTTTAATTAATTTAACTATTGCCATATGTAGAGGTAACTCATACAAAAACGTTAAAAGTAGCGATGAAAATAGAATTTTTCACTGCATAGAGATACGCTGCTTCACATTTTCCCATTAGGAAATTGAAGAAAATTGCAAACTAATGGGTAATGATCTTCTGTTGCGATTTCTTTGATTTGATGTATAATTGTTAACGCGCGATTAGTACTCTTTTAAATTAATATAATTGGAATTCTTATGTCAATTTATGGTTGTAAAACCGGTTCAGAAAAAATTAAACGTTCATTCTATATTTTTCCATCGTCTGTAGATTATAAATGTCAAGCATTTCACAAAATGGTGTTGTATTTTTCTGGTTCCCTATATATTGATTCCTTATATATAGATTGATTGAGATATTGATATTTTGATAGTTTGAAGTTTTATCAAAGAATTTTTATTATATTTTTTAGTTTTATATTTGTGATTTGTACATACAAACACACTCACAACATTTATTTGGGATGGTATAATTGCAAAAATCTACAACAAAGGTTTGTATAATAAACACATATAATTTTTTATTTATCAAAACATTTTTTTAACATATACACACGAACTTGGTATGCGATTCTGGTATGACTACCAAAACAAATTTTAAACTTAACTTTTATAGTTCTTTTCTGGAAATGAATAGTTTTTTTTTTAAGATATATACAAAATATGAAAAAAAATCGAAAATTTGGGGTACCCATATATGGGGGCTACCAGCAAAAATGGACCTATATTTATAATTATTAGCAGTGCTACTCAATTAGAACTCTAAATACTAAATTACAGCCAATTCAGTCGAAAAAGACAATCAAAATCCCCAAAATACTGAAACGTGGTGGGTACCGTTATATGGGGGCTACCAGAAAAAGTTGAACGATACTTATAATTTTTAGTGGAGATATTTGGTACCCAATATGAACAAAATGTACCGAATTTCAGCGAATTCGGTTGAAAAACGCGCTCAAGAACCCCAAAATATCGAAAATTGGGGGGTACCCTTATATGGCTATGCCTAAACATGGACATCTTCGAACTTGACCTTTATATGGTCGGAAATGATTATTTTGATGGGTTACAAATGGAAAAACAAAACTAATATACCCTCCATACTATGGTGGATGATATAAAAATAACTATCATTTTTAACAGTTAGGAATCAACGTTTATTTTTTCCGTTGAGCAATAAGTCTTCGCACGAGAATTGAGAGTGTTTTCTCAAGATTATAAGCGATTTTAATAAAATATGGGTAATGTATATAAAATATATATTACCAATATTTGTGGCTTATACTCGCCAAATTCGCCGGTCCATTTACCATTGACCGTTAAGTGGGCCACACACCTCAAACATGTGCGTTCGATCGGTGTGAAGCTCCTAGCCCGTACACGTCAAACGGATCCATTAAACTTCATTTCATATTTATTTTTGAAGCGTGAAGATGGACCGCGATAGTGATGACGGAAAAAAGACGAAATATTTTTTTATGTAATATAAATGTATTAAATACTTTTATTTTATTCCAGGAAAAAACATTTTTATTTGCCACACAGTAGAATCTGTGTAAAAACATCAAAAAATCTTCCAAATACATATGTATTGCATTTGTCCGCTGATCCGCACTCCACGAAATTTCTCAACAAATGAGAAAATATCCACACACCAGGCCACAGACGTCAAACATGTGCGCGTCGCACAACGAAAAATTAAAAATTTTTAATTTTTTTCGATCGGTGTGCGCACCGGCAAATCGGTGTGAACACCGTACCACACACGTCAAACATTGCTTCGATTCACACCGATCGAACGCACATGTTTGACGTGTGTGGGCCACTTTATAGGCGATTTCGACTCTAATGGATTCTTTGGTGCCATGGCACGTATACGCAATGAAATACATAGATCATACGAACACATGTACTTTGTATACCCCACGACATACTGTTGTATTGGGTTTTGTTTTGTTCAAAACGGTTAAGATCTATTTATATATTGCTACATATATTTTCTTCTGATTTCACGTAAATTGTGCAATCGGCACGCATTGATTGTATTGAGCGTAGATTGAAATATGACAAGCTTGCTTTAAATTGTTTGGCATTGCACATAGCACCCGTATATGCAGGATTATCCATTTCGTGGGGTCAAAAGTAAACTTAAAATATTTTTTTATGATATATTTTTAAATCTTACACAACTACGTTGTAAGTCTGTTATAGCTTATCGTAATGGCATCACTTCAATTACTTCAGGATTCTCAGAACCCCAAATTTTTCCAAAATGTCAGTTTTTCAGAAGTTTCACAAATTTTTCCGATTTACATACGTAAATTTGACCAATTTCATGAACATGGTGTTCAAAAGACAGACAGACTCTTTACTGAGGCTATATACATTGATTAGAAATTTGTCTCCTACTAAAAAATTATTACATTATTGTCCGATTTAGCCAATCTTTATTCGACAATTTAAGAATCTCGATTAATTGTGCTGTAATTTAATATTTCAGGGTTTCAATTGAGGGAACTCCACCCCCATTCACGATTTTAATTTTTCAAGATTTTCAATGGGCTGGTTTAAGGTTTGTAACATTGCACATATATATTTGAAGATTTAAAAGTCTCATGATAAAAAGGGCAGAAATTTTTTATGGTGGTCATGATAACTCCTCACTGGAACATTGGAATCCGACGGTGTTAGAAGGAGTACATGACTGGCTCTCGTATGAACTAGGATTACTGACTAAGCTCAAAAAAATTAACAAAATGGCGGACCTTTGAAAAAATAGTTTTGGAAAATCAATTTTTTACCGCAAACCAAATTGAAAACCAGTTAGCGGAGCAGTATAGTCGAACGGGGCCGACCATATGATACCCTACACAACTACCACGAAAATCTAATTATCTTCAGTTCTATATTCTGAGTTTGGGCAATATTTCGCGATATTTGCACTCTCTTGACCGACTAGAGGTCAACAAATATTACTAACATTCAGTGCAGTACTTCTAATTACTTGTCCAGATTCCCTTCATCGTGGGTTGTATTGTAATGTTCAGCTTTCAACTGTGGCCTATAGATCGACTAAAAAACCATAAAATTATGTTTTCGGTCCACTTCATCCTAATATTATTATCTTATCATCACCGAAAATTATAGACGTTGTTCTTGACCATACCTGGATCCTCATGGAACATCTCTAAGCCATCAGCACTATATTGCCGCCCTCCAGTGTGGTAATGAGTTACTAAATAATATCTTAATACGTAAGCACCTGTAAATATTTAAGTGTAACTCCCAAATCCGAGTACATACGGCAATAAAATTGGTATCAATTTAAAGGCCAACTATTCCTATTGGATATGCTATCAACATCTCGGCTTCATGTCATTCAGGAGTAAATATATACGCCATAGAATACAAAATTTGTAATTTTTCACACAAAAGTAAGGGTTCATTTGATCCGCTAAATATTGACCGATCATTATCAAAAGAGGCATGCTTATACTTTGGCCCGACCCCATTCTCCATGTAAAAATTCGCAAAAGTTTTTGGTCCATTTCATCCCCTAAATATTAACCGATCTTTACCAAAAACTGTGGCCTGTATCGTATTTACAAATTATAATGGACAGACATGGACACACATGTCTTGATCGACTCAGCTAGTCGAGATATGACGATCGGTATACTTAAAAGTGGATCTAGGACCAATCTTTTGCGGCGTTATAAACTCATGGGTCTGCACAAAGCTATAATATCCTGACAACATAGTTGTGTAGGGTATAAATACGGATCGATCGACTTTATCCAAGTTCACACGAGAACTATACACTCCCAGAGAAACGTGTAAAAATTTGGAACCGATTGGATTATAATTTTTTGAGTTATCGTGCCCGCCATTCGTAAAAACTGAATCGGCTGAATCGGCTATATCTTCAACAGTTATTGAGATTTTCAATTGAAATTTTGTGGGGACATTCTTGAAGTAGTGTAGTTTCTAAAAAATAAATTGCATTTTTTGACACCGAGAAATGGGGGGGGAGGAGTAGTGGTCCCTTAAGCAGCAAATCTTCTGATAGCAAAAACAATGCATATTTATATTCTCATAATAATATCCGTATCAGATTTCTAATACCCTCAGTCTTGTGTGTAAAAAAGGTATATACACTTTGAAACGGTGAAAATGTGCCTCATCGGTAGGAGTCGATTTAAAAATCCGTCCATCCATTGTCCGTCTATCTTTATGACCGTCTGGTGCGCACAACACTATCGAAGGGAATAATCGAATTCCACCAAACTTTGCCGATCATAACATTTCCTCCATTTCCTCTTTACATTAACTTCGAAGATGGGGAATATAGGTCCACTCCTTCTGGTACATCCCCTACAAAATGATCAAGTTTCCCCCAGAAAGGGCCAGTATTTTATAAAAGCGAATAATAAAACCTTTGTGTAATTTTGAAAATCTCCGCAAACCATCGGCTGAGGATATATATCTGTCGGCAACACCGACTTACACTTTTTTACTTGTTTTTTGAATCTTTGTATTTTTTTAGAATACAGTATTGAGTGAATTTCTATTTTTAGAGCATAAACGTCAGATATAGTTCACTGACAAGTAAAAAAAAACGATTATTCTATATTGTGTTTTTTTTTTTTGCTTTGAAGCGACATGCCAGTAGACATTGTGGCCATTTATCAAATGTGCTTAACAGCATTGAGAGCAATTAAACTCATCAATTAGATTGACGATATAATATGAAGTGTTATGTCCACCATAGTGTGGTGTGTAAAGATTGACTACATACATACCTACATACATGGCAAAGTTAAAAATTGAAATGTTATTTGTTGGTAGAGTCTGATGGGGCCAGGATAAAAAAATGAGGGAAACAAATTAGAATTTGTATTATTGGTATATTTTTAAAATTTTTTATAAACTTATGAAGATATATTCCAAATATGATGGAAGCGAATTTTAAAACTGTATGCGGACAGTTTGCTACTTCGTTTATGTTTTGTATCCATATAAAAATACATAGCCATTTTATGAAATTTTCAGTGTTTTGGAGATATTTTCCAAATGAATTGGATGTTCATTTAAATGTTCGACTATAATTTTAGTAAGAAATGTATAATAATGCACCTTAAACAATATTTTAAGAGCATTTTTCCATTATTATATACAGGGTATTATGTCTTTGTGCATATGTTTGTAACGGAAACAAGATAGACACATGGTTCCTCTTGAAAATATGCATAGACTCACTTTTTGAGTCGTTTCATGCATTTCCGTCTGTCTGTCCATGTTAAATTGTAAACAAAGTACAGGTCGCATTTATCATCCGAGTTGGATGAAATGTGACACAGCCTATTTATTTGGCCTAAGGACGAACCCTATTGAAATTGGACAAAATCGGTTCAGATTAAGATATAGCTTCCAAATATTTTTTTATCCAATTTAATGGAAGTTGCGACCCAAGTCTGTATATATTTTTGCACGAACTTTTGCATAGCGCACTGCATTAAGTCTAGAATGATGTGTGTTCAGTTTCGTCAAAATCGGTTCAGATTTATATATGACACTTTGTTTTTCTGTGTTCTGTGAGCAAAATTATTCTCAGATGCCTTGAGCTTTGTAGAAACTATATTCTAAACTCTATCCGCAACTTGGACATTTACATTTCATACCGCTATTCATTGTGTCCCTCTCCATTCACGCACCATTTAAAATTGATGCTCTGACACACACACTGACACTACTTTCACATTGCAAACTATTTGATTTTATTTTACTCTTCTCCGCAACAATAGATTCTATAGACGCTTTAGCAAGCACATACATATGCATATATATATCCACATATAAGTATGTATGTGTAGAATAAATCGATTGAATACATTTTATATGAAGTCCGGTTTGGTATGGGATAATGTCTTTGCCGCTGTCGATGCTGTCACATGTGATACGAAACGATTACTTTTAGCCTCTTCATCATGCATGGGATATTCTAAATCAAGTCAATGGTGGGTGAATGTGTGTTTGTGTTTGTTTTGGTACTGGCAGCTATGTTATGGGCCAGTTGGTTTGTATATGTTGTTTTATTCGTTCATGTTTTGTTTTCGAAAGTTAATTCCATTAGAATATTGGCATATTTTTAAACAATTCCGGGGATGGCAGTTGGAGCCTATGTCATGTCGTTTGACCATTCTATGGTTTTATTAGTTTTTTTATTCTAAAGTAGAGAATGGTCATTCATTGCAGATTAAATTTGAAGAGAATTTTCTACAAACAATTTGACATAGATTAATTTTGGAAAACAAATCGTTTTTGGTATGTTCTTGCATTATTCAATATAATCCCAGCTATTGTAAACAAACAGATATGGATGGATATAGTCGAATAAATAATTTGTATTTAATTGTAGAATTCCGAAAAGTTAAGCATCCAGATCGATATAAAAATTAACAATCAAAGCAGTGTGATTTTATTAAGCACTCAAAAAACACAATTGGTCAGATAATCATTGAAGTAATTTTTATAAAAAATTGAGCAGATATTTTTTTCTTACAACATCTTGAAAGTTTTTTTCTTTCCTTTCCATGTTGCATTCCTCGAATAATATATATTTTGTGATACGATGCATCCTCAACAAAATTGTTCAAAATAGTTTCCGCCCTACCACATAGATTATGTTCCAATGGGATCAATGTATTTTTAAAAAAACAAAAAGCAAAGCAACAATCTGTATTTTTTGAATGTAAAAAAAAACTTAATGCCAAATGAAACCATTTCCAAAATATTTTTACGTTCTTGGGTTTTACTAAATCCCGTGTAGACGTTGTTTTATTTCCCGATACAATTCGTACCAAATAAAACGAAGGTTCTTTCGGATTACGATTATTACAATGATTTTATTCACACAACTTTACTTTGCACTTTACTTTACTCGACGGTTTCAATTCGCGATCTGATTCACAACTGACTCACTGCCTTTCCATTTCCCCTATTTATATGAGCCTTGCTTGTAGCTACAGAAGTTTCTGGTAACACCTAGATCACGAACAATCTACCAATGCAACAAACACACATACAAACTTACATTGCGTAAACAATAACAACAACACATACAAACTTACATTGAGTAAACAATAACAACAACACATACAAACTTACATTGAGTAAACAATAACAACAACACATATACAGGCGAGGGGGTAACAAAGAAAGAGGAATTAAGCGATCATCAATGATGATGTTTAACAAGAATTGTACGACAATAACAAAATAGAAAATGAAAGAGGAAATGGAAGGATGTAGAAAAATCTATACAGTAGTTGTTGTTGTGAAGTTATTCAAATAAACTGCGTAGTACAAATTAACGTTACAATTCAAATTCTTAAATTAACGGACTTCATCTAAATTTATATTCGTAACATTGCCCCCCGCTTAAGCCTGTTCGTCCCGAATAGGCACAGTTCCCGTTCCGTAGGGGGTCAGCCGCTCCAAATGTACAACTTTCATCTTCGACCTGGGACTGTCGCTCCTCTGGATGCGATAAACGACGTCATTTATTTTCGTGACAATCTTGTAGGGTCCTTCCCAGTGCGTTTGCAATTTGGGGCATAGTCCTTTCTTTCGTTGTGGGTTGAACAATAGTACCAGTTGCCCTTCTCGGAACCCATCGGTATTTGCCGCTCGATCGTACCTTGCCTTCATGCGGTTGCTAACCATTTTTATTCGATGTCGGACTGCGTCGTGGACTTTACTGAAAGAGTTTTGACTGTCTTCATCTTGGTTCACATCGTCGTTTGGGGTAGCACCGAATATCAAATCGCCAGGTAGCTTTAATTCATTTCCGAACAGAACTTTGGCTGGGGTCCGGGATGTGGAATCATGAATGGCCGATCTATAAGCCAGTAAAAACTTTGGAATATGCTCATCCCAGTCTCGTTGGCCACTGTCCACCACTTTCCGTAGATGTTCTTCCAGGGTACGATTGAATCTTTCCACCATGCCATCTGATTGTGGATGTAGAGGCGTCGTTCTGGTTTTCTTGATTCCGTAGGAGTCACACATTTCCTTGAAGATCGCTGATTCAAAGTTCCTACCTTGATCGGAATGAACCTCCGATGGAACACCATAGCGACAAATCCAATTTTTGCTGAACACATCCACAATTGTCCTGGCTTCTTGATTTGGGATAGCATAAACCTCTGGCCATTTACTGAAGTAATCCATGACCACTAAGACATACCGGTTCCCAGAGTCGCTTGTGGGGAACGGTCCAGCTACATCCATTGCGATTCTTTCAAAAGGGGCTCCTGAATTATACTGTTGCATGTAGCCTCGACTCTTCCGTGTTGGACCTTTAGCTCTTATGCACCTTTCACAATTGGCGATCCAGTCGGCAATGGATTTTTGACAGCCGACCCAGTAGAATCTCTGCTTTACCTTTTCTGCCGCCTTTGCTATGCAAAGATGTCCTCCACTTGGCCCATCGTGAAACTCCGACAAGACATTTCTTATTTTGGAGTCTGGGACGACGATCAAATTCCGGTGAGATTTACCGTCCTCACTTTCCCATTTGCGATATAGGCAACCATCTTTTATAAGCAGACTGTCCCACTGGGCCCAATAGGATTTTAAAAGAGGGCTTTCGGAGGTAATTTCTTTGCGACTAGGTCGCTTGCCCGTTTCTATGGCCGAAATTATTTTGCCCAGAATGGGATCCCCTCGTTGTTCCGTCGACCAATCTTCACCCGACTCAAACTGCAATAGCCGGACATCAACGATATTCTCCTTACACTCAGCCTTTGAACAATGCCTGCATTCTACCTTGCATGACCGACGAGACAGGGCATCAGCATTACCGTGTTTTCCGCCTTTTCTGTGCTCGATTTTGAAGTCATAACTCTGGAGCCTCTCGATCCAACGGGCTAGTTGACCTTCCGGATTCTTAAACTGCAGCAACCATTGGAGAGCAGCGTGGTCGGTCCTCAGCAGGAAATGTTGACCATATAGGTATTTGTGGAAGTGTTTAACGCTCTCAAGGACAGCAAGCAGCTCTCTCCTCGTCACACAGTAATTCCTCTCAGGTTTCGACAATGTCCGGCTGTAGTACCCGATGACTTTTTCCTGTCCGTCGATTTCCTGGGAAAGGACGCCACCGATGCCGCACGCACTTGCGTCTGTGTCCAGAGCAAACCTGCCGCCAGGTATAGGGTATGCCAAAATGGGGGCTCTGCATAGCATGTCTTTGAGTTTACTGAATGCCTCTTCTTGGTCGTTGCCCCACTGAAACCTCTGGCCTTTTTGCGTCAAGCGGTGTAGACAGGCGGCGATGTTGGCAAAATTTGGGACAAATCGACGGTAGTAGGTGCAGAGACCCAGAAAGCTTCGCAGCTCATGGAGATTTCGGGGCTGCGGCCAATCTCTGACGGCTTGAATTTTCTCCTTATCCGTCGATATTCCCTCCGGCGTCACGTGGTGCCCCAGGAACTTCACCTCTCGTTGGAAGAGACTGCACTTCTTTGGGTTCAGCTTGAGGCCTGAAGACGAAAGCTGCTGTAGAACATCCTTTAAGTTCTTGATGTGTTCGTCGAAGTTGCGTCCCATGACTATGATGTCATCCAGGTATATGAGGCACGACTTCCACTGCAGCCCTTTTAACACACGCTCCATCAGCCTTTCAAATGTAGCCGGGGCGTTGCAGAGTCCGAATGGCATGACATTGAACTGCCAGAGACCCCCATTAACGCCAAACGCTGTTTTCTCTTTATCTTTCTCGGCGATCTCTACTTGCCAGTACCCACTCTGCAGGTCGAGGGTGGAGAACCATGACGTCCCGGCTAATGTGTCCAATGTGTCGTCGATTCTTGGGAGCGGATAGCTGTCTTTCTTGGTGACATCATTCAACTTTCGGTAGTCCACGCAAAATCGGGTGCTTCCGTCTTTCTTCTTGACCAATACCACTGGGGAGCACCATGGACTTGACGATGGTTCTATTACACCACTCTTTTCCATTTCACTTATCAACTTCTGGACCTCGTCTCTTTTCGCCAGGGGAACACTTCTTGGAGGCTGTTTAATGGGTCTCGCGTCTGCTGTATGGATTTCATGCTTCACCACTGATGTTCTTCCCTGGTGCTCTTTTGTCAACGCAAAGGTAGAGGCATATTTCCATAATAGCTGCTTAGCCTTGTTCCTCTCGGAAGGTGATAATTGGTGTGTCCACTCTTTTATGTAGCCGTCGAGGTGCTTCTTCTCCATGGCTGCTGGCTTTTCGGTGCTAGTTTCCAAATTTATTACAGCTTCAGCTGGTGTGCATTGTCCAACATCGGAAAATTGGCAAATTTGCTCTTGCTTGTTTGACAGGTTCAAAACTCTAACAGGAATCAATCCGTCCTTGTTGCTTTTCACCAGGGCATTCGCTATTAGGATGTTACTGTTTATGTTTTCTGCTGGTTCCACCACCCACAACTTCTCGGCTCCACAATCTCCATTCATTGGTACCCATATTATTGCTTCGGCACAGGGCGGTATTATCTCTGGATGGTCCGTAGTCAGACGTCTAATGGGTGTACTTTCATCGTAGCCCACGTTTAACGGAATTTCAACGTTAGACCAGGTCATCACACGCTCTTTCATATCCAGATTGATACCGAAGGCAATCATAAAATCTGCGCCTATTATCACTTCGTCTACGATATCGGCAACTATAAACTCGTAATTCACCGATTTATTGGCAATAGTCAGTCTTAGGGTAATCTTGCCGTGTACTGCCGCGGGCTCCCCCGTTGCTGTGCGCAGTCTGACTCCATTAATTTGCGTTATTTTTCCCTTTACCAGATCTGATCTTATGATGGACTTTGATGCGCCTGTATCTAACGTCAGAACTCGCTTATCACCATTGATGTACCCAGTTGCTGTTAGGTTGTGACTTTTCTGCTGTACTATTGCTATGGAGATTGTGGGGCCATCGTCGATGGGAGCCAGTTCATGCCCCGCTGGACTGGCTCGATTTAGTTTAACGGTGACTCATTGGTGGACTGTTGAGCCATTCTTCTACCATCTTTCGTTGGAGGTGGTGACGATGACCTGGATCGTTTGCGCTTAGCTCTGCATTCGCGCGCAATATGACCTGTTTTATCGCAGTTGTAGCATCTAACCCTGGGCTTAGTCATTCCAACCAACTTTGTCTCTTCTATTACCCGCCTCATAGCGCCTTCGATCGAGATAACGAGAGATTTGGGATCGCAACCTTCGGTCTCCAGTTGGCGAATCTTGAGGGTATGGGGCTTAACAATTATTCTTGCCGTCTCTTGGGCAAGGGCAAACGACACGGTTTCGGCAAATGACGCTTTTGGTGACGCATATGTTGCACATTTAATCTCAGGGTCACGTATGCCATTCACAAAGGTTTCGATTTTCATACGGTCCACCAATGGGTGATTCTCTCCTGGATACGCCATTAGTACCAAACGTTCCACCTCAGCTGCAAAGTCTTGTAACGTCTCGTTTGCCCTCTGTACTCTTCCCCTTAATTCCATAAGGTAGATGTTTCGTTTATGTTCGCCACCGTACTTACGTTCCAGTGCAGCAATAACATATTCATAGTTATTCCTAGAAGCGACAGGAATACTCTGTATAACATCAGCAGCACTGCCCTTCAATGCCAGAAGTAGTGCAACCGCTTTGTCGCTGTCGTTCCACGAATTTCTAGAAGCCACTGTCTCGAACTGCAACTTGAAAACATTGAATGACGTAGTGCCGTCGAATACAGGAGGTTTGATTTTTAGTGTGTTATCAGGAACTCGCACCGGACCACCTTTAATTTCCAATTCCGACATTTTCTTCTCCAGATTCGTAAACCTGTGGTCGTGGGCCAGAAATTTCTCATCCACAGACAGAATCTTCTCGTCAACCGACTGCACTTTCTTATCCAACTCTTTAATTTGGACCTCCACGGTTTCCACTCTCCTTCCAATAACTTCTGTAATGTTCTCGAGTTTCTCGTTCATTCTACAATTCTCTGCCTTGAGTTCATCTAACTTTCTGGAATTCTCTTCGAACATTCGTCTCGAGTTTTCTTCTGACTTTCTGGAATTCTCTTCGAACATTCGTCTCGAGTTTTCTTCTAATTTTCTGGAATTCTCTTCGAACATTCGTCTCGTGTTTCTGGAATTCTCTTCGAACATTTTAGCCAGCATTTCTCTGAAATCGTCACCCCTGGCAGCTACTGACGAGACTTCCCCACCGTTGGATTCGCCCATTTCCGATAAATCCACTTCATCCATACTGTCAAACTCATATGTATCGATGTTCATACCACGGCGCTCGAACTCATCCAACAGACGTTTTTGTAGCTCAGCCTTGTTGCCAGTAGAGGACAATTCCAATTTATTCAGCTCCTTCTTCAAGTCTTCCACTCGTAGATCCTTAAACTTCATCGTAGTATTATCGTAATCCCACTTCTGACACCAATTGTTACGTTCTTGGGTTTTACTAAATCCCGTGTAGACGTTGTTTTATTTCCCGATACAATTCGTACCAAATAAAACGAAGGTTCTTTCGGATTACGATTATTACAATGATTTTATTCACACAACTTTACTTTGCACTTTCCCCTATTTATATGAGCCTTGCTTGTAGCTACAGAAGTTTCTGGTAACACCTAGATCACGAACAATCTACCAATGCAACAAACACACATACAAACTTACATTGCGTAAACAATAACAACAACACATACAAACTTACATTGAGTAAACAATAACAACAACACATACAAACTTACATTGAGTAAACAATAACAACAACACATATACAGGCGAGGGGGTAACAAAGAAAGAGGAATTAAGCGATCATCAATGATGATGTTTAACAAGAATTGTACGACAATAACAAAATAGAAAATGAAAGAGGAAATGGAAGGATGTAGAAAAATCTATACAGTAGTTGTTGTTGTGAAGTTATTCAAATAAACTGCGTAGTACAAATTTACGTTACAATTCAAATTCTTAAATTAACGGACTTCATCTAAATTTATATTCGTAACAATATGTATATTTATCGTTTTTTCTTATCTTGCACGCCATGTTGTGTTTGTAATTGTTGTCTATATATCACACATAAATACATATTTATGGGTGAGAACAAAATTATCCGTTTTTTTGGTGCTAACTAAGTGGATACATAACAATCCGATAAACACAATTAATGCAACTTAAGAACTATAACCACAACATAGAAATGCTGGCTGGTTGGCTAGCTGACTAGTGGAGAATGCCAGTGTATCAATGTTGGCATCCAACAATCGGCATTTGTTAATATCTCTCTCAAAGAAGAATTGTAGTTAGATTTAAGTAGCATGCCTAAAGCCATCATCTTAACCATAATATGGTCCAACAATTGCAGTAAACCATGCATGCGATCCTTTTGATGATGTTAGGGATGTCAATTCGTAATGATAGTAAATGGAATAATGATGGTGAGATTTGTGCAAAAAATATATTAATTTATAACTATCTCCCTAAGGGTATATTAAATTATTCATTCCTCTCTAAAATTTAGTCGAACACCTCATAAATATGATCAGAAAAAATTCTATGTCAATTTGGAAGTTCCAGTCCGTTCGAGTGCACCTTGATGTACATATTTAAAATACCAGAACCCTTATAAGGGGATTCTGGAAATATTTGCTAAAAAAAATATTTGTTTTAAAAAATAATCTTCTGAGCCTGGGCAATATTTCGCGATATTTGCATTATCGCGGCCTATTAAAGGACAACAACTCCACTTTCTAACCCTGGCATATTTTCCAAATTTTATTTTTCCGATGTGAATATTTATGACATAAAATAAACATTTTGTCACTTTGGGTTTTGGTTGATTTGTTTAGTGATCAGGTAGTACTTAAAAATCCAAGCTTAGCAAATGCTTATTGATCAGATAGTACTTAAAAATCCACGCTTAGCAAATGCTTAGTGATCAGATAGTACTTAAAAATCCACGCTTAGCAAATGCTTAGTGATCAGATAGTACTTAAAAATCCACGCTTAGCAAATGCTTAGTGATCAGATAGTACTTAAAAATCCACGCTTAGCAAATGCTTAGTGATCAGATAGTACTTAAAAATCCACGCTTAGCAAATGCTTAGTGATCAGATAGTACTTAAAAATCCACGCCTTAGTGATCAGATAGTACTTAAAAATCCACGCCTTAGTGATCAGATAGTACTTAAAAATCCACGGCTTAGTGATCAGATAGTACTTAAAAATCCACGCCTTAGTGATCAGATAGTACTTAAAAATCCACGCCTTAGTGATCAGATAGTACTTAAAAATCCACACCTTATTGATCAGATAGTACTTAAAAATCTTCCTAAAAAATCAACGCATTTTTGTTCAGATAGTTCTTAAAAAATTTTCCTGAAAATTTACGACTTTTTTCAGATAGTCCTTAAAAATCTTCTTAAAAAATCTATGTTTTTTGTTCAGGTACTTCTTACAAAAATCTTCTTAAAAAACCACGCCTTATTGTTTAGAAAGTTCTTCAAAAAAATCTTCTTAAAAAATTCACGACCCATCGTTCAGATAGTCCTTTGAAAAATCGTATAAAAAATCCATGATTTGTTGTCAGTTAGCCCTAAAAAATCCACGCCCTATTGTTCAGAATGTCCTTGAAAAGTAATCATAAATAACAAAGCAATTCCTAAAAAAACCTTCTTAAAAATTCCACGCCTTTGTCATCAGATAGAACTTAAAAAATATTTCTAAAAATCCATGCCTTTTTGTTCAGATACTCCTTAAAAAATCTTCTTAAAAACCCAAGCCTTATTGTTCTGAAAATACTTGAAAAAATCTTCCTAAAATTTCGCTCCCCATCGTTGAGATAGTCCTTGAAAAAATTGTATTAAAAATTCATGATTTGTTGTCAGATAGCTCTTAACAAGTTTTTTTTTTTAAATCCACGCCCTATTGTTCAGAATGTTCTTGAAAAGTAATCTAAACCAGTAAGGAAAGTAGTAAAGTCGGCCGACTACATGATACCCTTCACCACTATGGGTATATTACACAGTTTATCTAAATGTGAATCTACCTAGATCTATCGATAAACATATCATTCGTTTGTTACAATGGGACAAAAGTATGTAAATCGACTTCAAACAAATACAAATAGGTTATCCGTTGGACTATGCCTGTAATTCTAGAAAGCGTAACAATTCTATGTTCAATTTTGTACGTTGTGCAAAATTTGATGTCAATCTGACTAACATGAGGAGTTTGACGCCCAATTTACTTAAAATCGGGCGAAAATATATATGGAAGCTATATCCAAATATGAAGCGATTTCAACAAAACTTGTCACAGGTTAGGTTATACTAATTTCAGTACGTTTTGTTCCTACCAGCTATTGGTTCCTTAGTGCATCAATTACTTAAAATCAATCTATAATAAAAGGAAGCTATATCTAAATCTCAACCGATTTTCATCATCATCCATTATTAAATTTAGTCCATCATTATGGACTATATTTAAATTCAATCGCACGAAAATACATATGGGAGCTATATCTTAACCTTGACCGATTTTCACGAAACTTAACCGACATCACTCTAGGCTCAATTCAGTACGTTTTGCCAAATTTGGTGCAAATCGAAAGATATATATGGACTTTGGGGCACCATTTACATGAAATCGGACGAAACTATATATGGGAGCTATATATAAATCTGGGCCGATTTTCACGAAACTTACCAGACATCATTCTAGGCTCAATTCAGTACGTTATACTAAATTTCGTGCAAATCGATAGATATATAGGGTCCTTGGTGCACCATTTACCTTAAATTGGACGAAAATATATATGGGAGCTATATCTAAATCTGGACCGATTTTCTCGAAACTTGGCAGACAAATATATATGGGAGCTATATCTAAATCTGGACCGATTTTCTCGAAACTTGGCAGACATCACTCTAGGCTCAATTCAGTACGTTATGCCAAATTTGGTGCAAATCGAAAGATATATATGGACTTTGGGGCACCATTTAAATGAAATCGGACGAAACTATATGTGGGAGCTATATATAAATCTGGACCGATTTTCACGAAACTTGCCAGACATCATTCTAGGCTCAATTCAGTACGTTATACTAAATTTCGTGCTAATCGACAGATATCCGACGAAAATATATATGGGAGCTATATCTAAATTTGAACCGATTTTTCCCAATTTCAATAGGGTACGTCCTTGGGCGAAACAAATGAGCTGTGCCAAATTTCATCTAAATCGGATTATAAATGCGACCTGTACTTTGTTTACAATGTAACACCAACAGACGGACAGATGGACATGCATAAATCGACTCAGAAAGTGATTCTATGCATATACTCAAAAGGAACTATGGGTCTATCTACTTTCCTTTTGCCTGTTACAAACATATCACGGCTTTAGAAAAAATATTCTTAGGAAATGAGAATTCCTAACATGAGGTGGGACATTTATATGAGGGCTAGGTCCAAATATTGATCAATATTAATTATTTTCTGTCATTTTGGCTTATATCCTTGAACAATGAGGTATGAACAAAGTAATATGCAACCTAAGTAAAACCAGTAAGGAAAGTAGTAAAGTCGGACGGGGCCGACTATATGATACCCTTCACCACTATGGGTATATTAAACAGGACTATTAGCATGTACTTGAATGAAATAAAACATGTGATATTTATCTAAATGTGAATCTACGTAGATCTATCCATAAAGTATGTAAATCGACTTCAAACAAATATAAATAGGTCATCCGTTGGGCTATGTCTGTACTTCTAGAAAACGAAACTACATAATTCTATGCTCAATTTTGTACGTTGTGCAAAATTTGATGTCAAACTGACTAACATGAGGAGTTTGAGGCCCAATTTACTTGATATCGGGCCAAATATTAAGCGATTTCAAACAAACTTGTCACAGGATACGTTATACTAATTTCAGAACGTTTTGTTCCTATTGGTTCCTTGGTGCGTCAAGTACTTAAAATCAATCTTTAATAAAAGGGAGCTATATCTAAATGTGGACAGATTTTCACGAAACAACGCAGACATCAATCTAGGCTCAATTCAGTACGTTATGCCAAATTTCGTGCAAATCGAAAGATATATAGGACTTTGGGGTACCATTTACATGAAATCGGACGAAACTATATATGGGAGCTATATCTAAATCTGGACCGATTTTCACGAAACTTTACATACATCATTCTAGACCTAAATGATTAGGCTGTACCAAATTTCGTGCAAATCGAAAGATATATAGGGGCTTTGGGGCACCATTTACATGAAATCGGACGAAACTATAAGTGGGAGCTATATATAAGTTGGAGCTATATAGAAATCTGGACTGATTTTCATAAAACTTGGCAGACATCCTTCTAGGCTCAATTAAGTACGTTATGCCAAATTTCGTGCAAATCGAAAGATATATAGGGACTTTGGTGTACCATTTACATGAAATCGGACGAAACTATATATGGGAGCTATATCTAAATCTGGACCGATTTTCACGAAACTTTACATACATCGTTCTAGACCTAAATGAATAGACTGTACCAAATTTCGTGCAAATCGAAAGATATATAGGGACTTTGGGGCACCATTTACATGAAATCGGACGAAACTATATATGGGAGATATATCTAAATCAGGACCGATTTTCATGAAACTTGGCACACATCATTCTAGACTCAATTCAATACGTTATGCCAAATTTCGTGCAAATCGAAAGATATATAGGGACTTTGGGGCACCATTTACATGAAATCGGACGACACTATATATGGGAGCTATATCTAAATCTGGACCGATTTTCACGAAACTTTGCAGACATCATTCTAGACCTAAATGATTAGGTTGTACCAAATTTCGTGGAAATCGAATGATATATAGGGACTTTGGGGCACCATTTACATGAAATCGGACGAAACTATATATGGGAGCTATATCTAAATCTGGACCGATTTTCTCGAAACTTGGCAGAAATCACTCTAGACTTAATTCAGTACGTTATGCCAAATTTCGTGCAAATCAAAAGATATATAGGGATTTTGGGGCACCATTTACATGAAATCGGACGAACCTATATATGGGAGCTATATCTACATCTGGACCGATTTTCTCGAAACTTGGCAGACATCACTCTAGGCTTAATTCAGTACGTTATGCCAAATTTCGTGCAAATCAAAAGATATATAGGGACTTTGGGGCACCATTTACCTGAAATCGGACGAAACTATATATGGGAGCTATATCTAAATCTGGACCGATTTTCACGAAACTTGGCAGACATCATTATAGGCCTAAATGATTAACCTGTACCAAATTTCGTGCAAATCGAAAGATATATAGGGACCGTTTGCATTAAGTCGGTTAAATATATATATGGGAGCTATATCTAAATCTGAACCGATTTTTTCCAATTTCAATAGGGTTCGTCCTTGGGCCGAATAAGTGACCTATGCCAAATTTCATCCAATTCGGATCATAAATGCGACCTGTACTTTGTTTACAATTTAACATGGACAGACAGACGGACAGACGGACAGACGGACAGACGGACGGACGGACGGACGGACATGCATAAATCGACTTAGAAAGTGATTGTATGCATATTCTCAAAAGGAACCATGGGTCTATCTCGATTATTTTTGCCTGTTACAAACATATGCACAAAGACATAATACCCTGTACCACAGTGTGGTGAAGGGTATAAATATGAACCATAGAAATACATATCGCTTGATTTTTCCATTCCCAATAAAGCATTCTCTAACTTGGCAGAAAAAAACTAGAACCACGAAACACAATATTTTATTCTGTTTCTCTAATAATGCCAAAAACTATTATCATCTTCATAGTAACATATGGTGGCAAGTCGCCAAAGGCAAATACTCCTCCTGGAAGATATTCCAAATAGAAACTATAAACAATAAACATTTAATGCACTTGGTTTTTTTTAATCTTTGTTTTTTTGGCACCAACAAAACATTGCTTTGTAATTTGACCAAATATAACAACAACAACAAAAACTCATCTCATAATGATACGGTCTTATGGCCCTTGCTTGCATACCAACCAGCACACAACATTTGCCAGCCAATGCGGTGGTAGTATTCTGGCACCCCAATCGAAGAAATTTTCTAATTAACATCATTTGCATAACTCAGACCAACAATAATATGAAAATATTTTATTTCGTATTTGTCGGGTCATAATGGTATGGTTATGCAGAGTGGGAGGAAGCAAGAGCGTGTGCCACACAAAGATTTGTTTCAGGCTATGTTTGTGAAATGGTTCAGCTGGCCCTCTTCTGGCTACATAGTCAGTAGTCATTTACTGCAGCCTGGTTTTAAGGAACAGCAAAACCAACGTTGCTACTGAAGGTGGTAATGTTGGTGTTCCGTGTACATTAAGCTGGTAATTGGAATACTTGTCACTTTTTATGTGCTGTCTTCTTAATTGGAAGTCATTATATAATTTATTATATTTTATGCAATTATGTTTCGTATCACCCGAACACCCATAAATGTGAGACATATTGTCGTTCAGATGACCAAGTGAATTTTATGTAATTGTTATTAAAGAGCGATTAAATAAAATATTTACAAAACCAGTTAATGCCATAGGGCTTATGGTCCGACAGTACCAAGTTTAACTCAGGGTGGAAAATAGCATCGTGTTTTATACCCTACAACTACACATTGGTACTGAGTGTTATGGAAATCGGCGCCAGAAAAAAAAAACTACTGAATGTTGCTTTAGTACAAGAGACCATGAAATGGACAACCTTGTATTCATATATTTATAGATTCAGAATATAATTTCGACCGATGCCACATGATATGATGTTGCTATATTTGTTCCAGAAACTGGTGTAATCTACAATGGTAAGCGTCAAGTTTGGTGTATCAATAATTCGTTTCCTTATTTTTCCTGGGCGCCATTGTCATTACAAATGTTAATATAATTTTACGGGTTTTTTGTACACCAAATGTAGTTATCAGTCAATGTAGTTATCTCTCTTAGCATCAACTTAATAGAACGAATTCCAGCTTTCTTTTGGGCGTGTGATTTCATCAATCACGCAGAGCTATTTAAAACAATTTCCGCCAATTTGGCCCCAAAAATATCCACAGCAAAACAATAAGATTTCGATTCGAAATAAAGCATCCAATTACAAAGGGAGATGGTCATGGAATACGGTAATCGGATATTGACTTCATTTTGTAAGTCATTAAAATTCTCCGGCGTCTTTAAATCTCATTTATTTATTCCAGGTAAATAGTACAGCCATCTATTCACCCAGCCATCCATCCATCCATCCATCATTGACGAAAATGATTTGCATGGCCGGTGACATGTTGAGAAATTCATTAAAAGCCACTTAAAATTGTTGTCAACAACAAGAAAAGCAAAAAAAAAAAAAAAAACAAACGGCTCGGATGTTCATTTGTTGACAAGCTATTAAAAATATCCTTCGGAGAATTACCTTTCTGCATAGTGGTATGTGTATGCGTGTGCGTATACTATTTACACACAGAACCTATCCCATTCTCAATGTATGTGTTGTGCTAACATAATTGTTATGTTTCTATATATTTATATAAGTATATAAGTATACATATATACAGGTATGTGAGTGTGTATGTTCATTTAATTTCCTCATCCCCCCTTACTGGCCGATGACATGAATTGTTAACAAAATTATACCAGTAATTCGAATTAAAACAAATATCGATTTAATAAATTTATTGCGTTGTAAAACATGTTGTATATTTTTTAATAATAATTGAAATGTTTATCGCCAATGAAAAAAAAAAAATAATAATTTTTCGTGTCTGGTAGGCGTTTGTAATGTTCATGTTATGTACAGTAAAATGTGACATATACAATTGATATTGGATATTTTGATATGCGGCTGGAGGTTGGTGTATGAAACTTGATGTATATATGAAGGAAGTATATCTGAAAGCCTATATATTTAAGGGGGCCCCTTAAATTATTGAATCAGACTCCAACTTTTAACAACATGCAATTTTTCATTCTTGCAATATTCTACAAAAATGATGCACATTCGATTTTAGGTGGGGTCCTCAATGACATATTAACTTTTTAAACCCAATATGTATGTACTAGCATATGCCCGCTACTTCGTCAGCGCATGTGAGAATTATTTAAACATGCTTAAATATATAAATTTCTTTGTTGTTCAGATAGTCCTTAAAAATCTTCTTTAAAAATCCTTAAAGGAGCATGTTTTGGGCATATTTGTGGGGTGTCCGAGGAATTTATATTTCCGAGTCACTTTTTTGCAATAAATCTCATAACAAGTTCCATTTACAACCATCCTTATTGTTCACATAGTCCTTGAAAAAATACCATTGAAAATCATCTCCTTGTTGTTCAGATTACTTATTTACTTAGCTGGCTTGTTACAGAACGGTTGTTCCATAAGCCGAGCTTAAAAAAGATTTCCAAGCGCATCGGTCTTGTGCGCAAGACCGATGCTTGTTTTTTACTTGTTCTTTCCATCTAATTCGTGACCTTCCCCTTCTACGGGAACCATCAGTAGGCTCGTTTTTATATGCCTTTTGAGCTGGGGCATTTTCATTCATCCGCACAACATGGCCTAGTCACCGTAGTCGCTGCAGCTCAATACGACTGACTATGTCGATGTCCGCGTATAAATGGCAAAGCTCGTGGTTCATTCGACGCCGATATTCACCGTCGACGCAGATCGGCCCGTAGATCTTTTAAATAGTTCAGATAATCCTTGAAAAATTCAAGGTATATGATTCAGATAGTCCCTAAAAAAGTGTTTAAAAATCCACACCTTATTCTTTAGATAATCCTTGAAAAAATATTTTTCAAAAAACATTACTTAAAATATCACCCATTTTGTTGTTCAGATAGTCCTTGATACACACCAATATTGACCATAATTAAAATGTAGTACTATTTATTTTATTTCTTTTCTTATAATACGTATTTCCGAAACTACCTCCATATCCAAACACTACACAACAATTCTTGGTACAACTATTTATCTTTCGTATTCTTGTAATACTTATTTCTCATTAGTTCAAATTTCCAAAACCAAATTTAGTACCAAAGGGTAAGAATTTTCAAAACTACATCCATACCCTAATTCTACATCCTAACAGTGACCTTAACTCTAGATTTCAGGATTCCAGCAATATCGGATCACCCAAAACTGAAATTGAATCAAATTTAGTGCCATTTAGTGCACATATTTACGAATTTCCAAAATTTCTTACATACCCCAGCACTACACCTCAAAAATGATCCTAACTTCAAATTTCAGGATCCCAGCTCCATCGGTTCACCCAAAATCCGAACCCTACCTGTCAACCTTAATTCGCATTCCAAATTTCTAAGTTATTAGCTCTATTCATTCACATGCTAAGAAATTGTACCAAATTTAGTACATTTTAGTACTTTTCGAATACTTATAGTTAGTGGTTTATGGTACCACATTTAGTACTTTATAGCACTTTTCGTGCCGTTCTAGTACGAATATCCATGCCTTATCTGACACCTACGGACCAAGAGTGACCTTCACCCCAAATTTCTTCGTTACTTTACTCTTTTATTAGTGTAGATTTCAATAAAAAATACAATAAAAATACCAGTGAGCGGAGCAGTATAGTCGGTCGGGACCGATCATTTGATACCATACACAACTTCCACGAAAATCTAACTTTCTGGGGTTCTATATTCTGATCTTGGTAATATTTCGCAATATTTGCACCCTCTTGACGGACTAGAGGTCAACAAATATTACTAATATTCAGTACAGATTCCCTTCACGGTAGGTTGTGTTGTTCGGCTTTCAATTGTGTATAAATCGACTCGAAAAATCACCAAAAATTAAGTTTTCAGTCAAATTCATCTCAAAATTATTTTTGTCATTTTTCATACAAAAGTCGGGGTCAATTTAACCCCTTATATTGACCGATCTTTATGAAAACACGCAAGGTTATTCTTTGGCCCGATTCCCTTTTCCATGTAAAATTTCGTAATGTTCGGACCATAATTGCGGCGTCTAGAGCGACTAAAAAAACCGACAAAATTAAGTATTTGGTCCATATCATCCCCTAAATATTAACCGATCTTTACCAAAAATAATAGAGGTCTTCATTGGGCAGAACCCATCCTACATGCAAAATTTCGTGAAGATTGGTCCATAACTGTGGCCTGTATCGTGTTTACAAATTATAATGGACAGACGGGCGGACACACATGTCTAGATCGATTCAGCTAGTCGAGATATGACGATCGGTATACTTATAGGTGGGTCTAGGACCAATATTTCGTTACAAACTTCTGGGGCTGCGCAAAGCTATAATACCCTGACAACATAGTTGTGTAGGGTATAATAATACAATAAATACATTTCAAGGAAAAAAGAACCGATTTCTAAATTTTTCAGCTGGATATTGGGATAATAAAACCGGATTCAGTACCTAATATGCATATCATAAGAAAGCTAGTTAACAAATATGCTTAATTTATTGAACCGGACTATTAATTGGTTTTATTATCTAAATATCCTTTTCAAAAATTTAGAAAACCGGTTATTTTTCTTCATTTCTCGTCTTTGAGGACCCCACCTCAAATCTTAGGAGTAACCTTTTTCTAGAATATTGCGATGATGAAAATTTTTATCTTGTGATAATTGGAGTCCGGTTCAGTAAATTAAGAAATAAAAAAACACACAAGGAGTCGAGTTAGAATATCACGCCACATCTCCGAACTTTGATTTACCGTGAATTTTTCATTCTAGGGTTTTCAATACCCACCAAGGTCTTTCCTCAATCTATACAGCGTAACCTCATACATACAAAACGGTGTACCACTTCAAAGTTCAGATCCACTGTTTACGATTGACTTTAATAAAATTTTACATGTTTTTACTCAATTGCCTTCTTTACCCTCCCCTATGATTGCTAATTAAAAATAAAGTGTAACAAAAATTAAAATGTTCCAGTGTATATCTGTATGTATGTGTATGCCCTGTATATACAATTTAATCACGACAGTAAATGGACGTTTGGTATGAAAAATCATGCAAAACGTGTTAACACTTTTGTGCAACACACAAATTACAGCTTATTAATTGCATTCGAGCACACATCCACACACGCACACACGCAAACATACATATATACTCATATACAACCATTTGTAAATACACTCAGTCATATATATTTATATATAGTATAGCGCGAACACATAGCTATAATCTGACGACGATAATCATGACACGGACAAATTGGACTATTAATATTGTTCAATGTTTCGTTCGGTTGGAATATTGAAATGTTGGTCAAAAAGAGAAAATGATATACATATTTGCAGATATCGATTATGGCTGGAAAAAAAGATATCAAGAATGAAAAATGAGAATATTTGCATATCCTCTATATGGTAAGGTGGTGGTATATGGGTTTCGGAGAATACTCTAGTAATTGAAGATAGGACATCACATCCAGAAAAAGTCACTGCGCTCTTTGGTCCAAGGATGTCATTGGACCTTACTTCTTCGAAAACGACGATATCAAATCCAAAATGGGTCTTCAAACCCAACTTACATTTGTTCTCTGCCTAAATTGGCTGGAATTTCTTCTATATTACGGATTCCTAATTGATAGCAACCCATCTACTTACCTACAAAAGTGTACTCTATCCTTTTTTTAATATTTCCCAAAAAATTCTTTCAAAATCACATCATATATTTAATTTAAGAAGTCAAACATCTTGTGTCCCATACAAATTATATTAATATGATAAATTTACAAATATTGTGAGGATAGCCTTTTCTGTAACGTTGCCCATAACAATACTTTTTATGCCCATTATTTACTTAATAGAAATTCCACTTGAAAAAGAAAATGGAAATGATTGAAGCATCTTCTATTCTGGAGGGCATCGTTTACGCTTTCGTTTGTCATTTATTTACTTAACCATTTTGTTGTTGAGTCAAGGATGAGAATATTGTTGCCATGTCACCAATTGGCCCTGCATAGTACAGACGGCATCCACATCATCATCATCATGTTCACCTAGTTCCGGCTAGTTGTTGTAGGGTTTTTTCCTTGTTGTTTCTTTGCGGTTCGTTTAATATTTGATGCAAACTTGTTTCTTTCCGTTTTTTTTTTATTTTATTAATATCGGTCTAAGTGGTTTCTGTTTATGTTTGAGTTCGTATTTGTATTTTATGTTTTCTATTTGCCATCCACATGGTCGAAGTTGACGAACTTATGAAATTGTAATATTAAGACGTGTATCAAGTGTCTGCCGACTAAATGCGCTCAAGGGAGATAAATGGTGGGAGCTTTATTTATTCTTGTTGTTTCGAATATTACACAGTGACACATTTTTCAACTTTAAAATCTTGAACCAATCGAGACCCCCAAAATCTTGAAGCTTGTGATGGTGGAAGAAAATCCCTAGCTGGGTTTTGCATTATTAGCTAAGGTTTTTTTTAATTATTTTTTTAAAATATTCGACTGGGGTGGATTTTAGCACAATTTTCGAATAATATGTACTTGTTATTGAGTCTATATCTCGTGAACTATTCGAAGTATTGGTTTTCTCTCTTAAGCAATATTTTTCCTCTTACTTAGATCTAAACATTTTCTCTTGAGATAAAATCAATAAAACAACACCATCATACTGAAAATAGCACAACTGCAAAAGAATTAAAATTTCGACATACTTTTTCCATGTTTTTCACACTTATTTCAGAAACTGCTACGGACTCGACCAAACAATATATGAAAAGACGGTAGCCAATAGCAAATCAAACAACTCTTCTTAAAACCTTGATTTCATTGGTTGATTCCTTCACATAGTTATAGCCTCACAAATTCATCAAAATGAACCAAAGAAATTCACTGCAAATTGTATGTTTATAGAAATAAAAATTGTTATGCTTTTTTCAATAAATAGGTACAAAATTGAAGTAAAAATTAAAATGTTTGGGCCCTTTGGTTTTTTTTTCGAATACATGTCGCACCGATATATGTACAGGGTAAACGCAGGAACTGGAGGTGGATCGACCATACATTAAGGAAAAACTGGAATAGTATTACATGGATGGCACTTGAATGGCATCACCAATGGTCGTGGAATAGTGGTCAACCCAGAAACACCTGGCGACGTACTATTACTCAAGAAGTAAGACAAACAACCTTACATCAATGAAGCAAAAAAAAAAAAAACTACAGCAAGTGTAATGGTGGAGGACCAATGTACGCGACATTCGGAGCAGTGCGGGATCAACATTGCCAGTATGAAAACCTTGGTTGTTGATTTCTAAAACGTCAGAATAAAATAGTTTGCCTATTTTCTTCTGGCAATGTCATATCACTCGACGGAGCGGAGAAGTTGAAGAAATGTCAACTTTGCCGATGCTTGGGGAAGTATGCTGGCCTAGTCATAAAATATTTTCTTACGAAAGCAAAGATATGGAAATGGTCGGAAACGTGTTTTCAGATGATGAGATTGGCTCCGAAAACGACGAATAAATTTCAAAATATGTATATGTAAAAAAATGTTTGAAGTGTCCTTATTTTTATTTTAATGTTTATGATTTTTCTAAGTATCAACAATAAAAATCTCATTTTTTATTTCAATTGTGTACCTATTTATTGAGTCAGTAGTAGTTTCTGAAATAAGTGTGAAAAAACATGGGAAAAGTATGTCGAAATTTTATTTTTTTTTCAGTTGTGCTATTTTCAGTATGATGGTGTTGTTTTATTGATTCTATCTCAAGAGAAAATTTTTAGATCTAATTAAGAGGAAAAATATTGGTAAAGAGAGAAAAGCAATATTTCAAATAGTTTACGAGATATAGACTCAAAAATAAGTACGTATTATTCGAAAATTGTGCTAAAATCCACCCCCAGTCGAATATTTTAAAAATTAATTTAAAAAAACCTTAGCTAATAATGCGAAACCCAGCTTGGGATTATCTTCCACCATCACAAGTTTCACGATTTTGGGGGTCTCGATCGGTTCAAGATTTTAGTGCTGCACAGTGTTATTGTTCTATTTTGTTGCTTCCATTGTGGCACATAATGGATGTCGAACAGAAATGTCTTATGTTTTTGTAACATAATTTACTCGAATTGATACTGTTTGTGCTGTGTTTATTTATGGGACATACATACTTACGAGACAGAACATGTGTTCCATAAGCCGAACTTAAAAAGATTTCCAGACGTGTCGATCTTGTGCGCAGTTTTTCCAATTTGAAAGACTATGTTTTGATATGTCACCCTCCACTTGATCTTTTCATCGCATCTGTTGGCCAACACTATCCTTCTCCGAATTTCAAAACTAATGTCATCAGTTCTATTTATGGCGTTACCGAGGTATATAAAATCGTTGAGTACCAGGAAGCTGTAGTTTTCAAGTTCCACTGTTGCTCAGTAGACTACTGGACATCTTACGTGTTGATACCATCAGCCTGGTCCTTTGGTCATTTACTACCAGACCCACTTTGGTAGAATGCTTTTCCATTCGTTCAAATGTGGCTATTACCGCTCGCAATGTTCGGCTCTTTATGTTGATGTCAACAGCGTAGGCGAGTAACATGTGTTGTTTGGTGCACAGAGTGCCATTTCTGTTCACCTTTGTCTCACGTTTCACCTTTTCCAGCAGGATGTTGAAAAGATCACATCAGAGGTTGTCAATTTGTCTGAAGGTATTGAAGGGCTTCGAAAGTCCTTTCCGGCTTTAACTGCTGACCTTGTGCCAGTTAAAGTTATCCTGTATAGACGTATTAATGCCGAACGTAGACATGGCTTTAAACACCTTTGAACAGATAGAGCTGTCGAATGCGGTTTTATAGTCGACGACTAGGTGGAAAGTGTCAATGTGTTTTTCGTGGATTTTTTTCCAGGATTTGGGCAGAATGAAAAATTGATCTATGGTGGATTTGCCAGGTCTGATGCCGCATTGGTATGGTCCAATAATATCATTGATCAATGAAAAATTGATCTATGGTCGATTTGCCAGGTCTGAAGCCACATTGGTATGATCCAATAATATCATTGACTCTTGGCTTCAGTCGTTCACACAGTACGCTGAAGGAGGCTTAATTCCTCTGTAGTTGGCACATATCGTATTTTATCCTTTTTTGTGCACGGGACACAGGATGCTAAGGTTCCAATCATTGCGCATGTATTCCTCTAGCCAAATTGTTCTAATCAGTTGGTGCGTGCTCCTGATCAACATTTGACTTCCGGTCTTGAATAGTTCGGCTGGTAGACACTCAGCACCTGCTGCTTTTTTATCCTTCAACCGATTTATTTATATACTGACTTCATTTTGGTTAGGTGGTATCCTCTTCACGGCCATTATTTCATACCAGAAGCTTTGCAATATGCTCCTTTCAGATCCTCAACACGCTATCTGCATTTATCCCCAGGTTTCTATATTCATATCTAGGAGGATGTGCCTGCACCAAACCTTCGGTTTGGTGTTTTACTCGCTGGACAAATTTCAAGACTTCGTTCTGGCTTCATAACATCTCGATTTTCTCACGTGTTTCTTGTTCTTTCTTCTTTTTCCTGAAAACGCGTTTCTCCTCTCTCCTTTTCTTCGGATTATTCTCTCTCGCATCCGAATCGATATTCGCTCCTCGTCTAAAACAATGGATGAATGCCTTCCGTCTATCACAACATGATCAATTTGATCTCTAGTTGTTTGATCGGGAGAAAGCCAAGTGGCCTTGAGTCAATCAACCTCATGTGATTGCCTGATGTTATATAACGGAGGCAGAATTTCCCGACGATGGGACCAAATATATTTTCCCTTTCGATTATATATTTTCTCCTCACAGCGGTCATATGCTGTTTCTAGGCGCTCGTAAAATATGACTTTGGTCTGTTCATCTTTAGAGCAATTAAGACCGATGTAGAATAACTTCGCATTTATACGGATTATTGCAATTCGTTCATCTACTGGAGTGAACCTGAAGACAAGTGCTTTTGTTAACCATAAATCCGTTTTATGGCAGCTGTAATACAGGGCGTAATCATCTGATTTACTTACACCAGTCCCTTTTCATCGCATTTCCTGTAAGGCAATAATATCGGTTTTATATTTTTGGGTCCAGATTTAAATTTGTTTAAATAAATTTTACTATTTTTTCTTTTTCTTCCTAAAAACATTTGATATTTCGCTCATGTTATATATGTATGTTATTAGTTGATTTTACGACAACACAAAGAAAGGTCTACTGTAAATAATATGTCCAATACACGCACACATGGTCATAAATTGTATCCTTGTTCAGATTCAAGTGACAACGTAAAGAAAATATGATAGTGGGATAAAATAAAATAATATATATAATCTTCCACTTAAATTTTTTAATATTTTCTTGTGAATTTTTTCATGTGAATACCTCTTTTAACTATTTTATTGTAATATCACAAGGATCTTTGTGATATTAATCGGAGCGAAAAAGGGATCCAAACCATATTATTCGCTTCACGAAATTTACTCGTATTGGATTAGTGAACCAATGGGTCATATCTCGGTCTTGATCTGGGTTTCGTAAAACTATTCCATATGCAAATTTTTGATTTAGAAATTTTCAAAATTTATACACTTTGTGGAAGAGATCTAGTTCTGGTAAAAATATTACGAAAATATTACTCGCTTACATGATAAATCGATTATATTCTCAATATTTTTTATAAGCTGTATTGTATTGATCAGATTAAAATTCTATGTCGATTTGTGCGGTTTCCGCCTGTTTGTCTGTTGAAATCACGATAGAGATAGCAATAATTTTGATAGAGCTTTAAAATTTTGCTCCTAGGATGGTTGGTATTGCAAATGGAGTAAATTGGTTCTCGTTTTGGCATGGCCGCTCAAATATTCAGTATTATGGACATTTTTGACACAACCGAATTGACGCTAATTGGCTACTTTTGGTTCTCATTGGGTATCAGATCTTCCTACCGAAAATTACCAATATTGGTACCATCCCATTTTTCGGTATTTTGATGATAATCAATATTGGTCCATCTCTTGGGGTAGCCCTCATAAAACGATACACGCTAAAAATCGATCAATTTGGGTGCAATTTAATATGTTGGATTCTCATTGAGTAGAAAATGTCCTAACCAAAAATTATCAACATTGGCACCCATATAATTGTAAACTCCATTATTCTGTGTTGGATACTTTTTATAATCGATTTTGCAGGTTATCACGGTATTTCAAATTTTCCTACTAAACATGATCAATATTGGTTAATTATTAAGTGAATCTCCATATATCGCTATATCCAAAATTTCGGTATTTTGTGGAGCTTGGAACCAAATTAACTTTAACTTTTTTATTTTGAACTAGCATATGCCCGCAACTTCGTAAGCGAATGAATGAAATATTTAAAAATGTATTAACATCGACCATAAATTAAATTTGAGTACCATTTAGTAGCAAATTTCATGATTCGAGCTTAAAGGTTCATCCAAATCCAAATTTTCCATTTTAGCACACATTATTTCCATAAGTACCCTGTTCAACTATCCAACAAAACTTCATGCATAAACCGATCCTACACCCCCACAATTGGTTCACCCACAATTTAAATTGTACCAAATTTAGTACACAGTAGTACGAATTTCCAAAACTTCTTAAATACCCCAATCCTACACCCCGACTGTGATTCTAAACCTAAGTTTCATGATTTCAACTTCATATGTTCACCCACAATTCAAATTGTACCAAATTGTGTAGCAGTAGTACGAATTTCCAAAACTTCTTACTTAACCCAAACCAACAACCCCACAGTGATCCTAAATCTAAGTTTCAGGATTCAAACTCTATCAGTTCACCCACAATTCAAATTGTACCAAATTTAGTACACAGTAGTAAGAATTTGCAGAACCTCCTTCTTACCCCAAACTAACACTCCCACAGTGATCCAAAATCCAGGTTTCAGGATTCAAACACTATCGGTTCACCCACAACTTAAATACAAAATTTAGTACACAATAGTACCAATTTCCAAAACATCCTACATACGCCAATCCTACACCTCCACAGTGACCCTAAATCAAGAGTTAATGATTTCAAATCTATCGCTTCACCCACAATTTAAATTGTACCAAATTTACTACAAATTTCTAAAACTTCCTACATATTTCAATCTCACAGCTCAACAGTGATCCTGACTCCAAATTTCATGATTCTAGCTCTATTGGTTCACCTAAAATAAAAATGTACCAAATTTAGTACCATTTAGTACCCATAAGTATTAATTTGTTAAACTGAATCCTGACCCTAATCCTACATCCCTATAACGATCCTAACTCCAAACTTCATTGTTCCAGCTCTATCGGTTCACCCAAATCCAAATTGTACCAATTATAGTACGATTTAGTACTTTTCGTACACATAAGTAAAAAATTTCCAAAACTGCGTACATATCCCAATCCTACACTCCGACGGTAATGTTACTTTAAATTTTCAGGATTCCAGTTCGAATTGTACTTCCAAATCAAATTTGTACCAAATATAGTACCATATAGTACTTTTCGTACACATGAGTACACGCTTTCCAAACTCTCCTCATATCGACCCTAATTCTCAACCTTAATTTGCATTCCAAATTTCAAGTTTTTGGCTCAATCCATTCACATGCTATGAAATTGTACCAAATTTAGTACATTTCAGTACTTTTCGGATACTTATAGTTCGAATTTCCAAAATGTCCTTTGCTACATCTATTCGACACTCCATCAGTGAGCCTCAATCCAAATTTCAGAGTTCTAGCTCTACTGGTTCGCCAAATACAAATTATATCATGTTTAGTACTTTAGTACTTTTGGTACGGTTCTAGTACGAATTTCCAAAAACCCAGCCTTATCTGTCACCTTTGGACCAAGAGTGACACTCACCTAGAATTTCAAGATTCTAGATCCAGCCGTTTCGTGTGGGCGTTGATGAATAGTTAAATCAGTCGGTCAGTCAATCAATGTACTCTTTTATTAGTACTTTTTAGTACTTTTCGTACCGTTCTAGTATGCATTTCCAAAAACCCAGCCTTATCTGTCACATTTGAACCAAGAGTGACCCTCACCTAAAATTTGAAGATTCTAGCTCCAGCCGTTTCGTGTGGGCGTTGATGAATCTTTAAATCAGTCAGTCAGTCAATCACTTTACTCTTTTATCAGTATAGATTCTCATTGAGTTTCTACTCAATTGAGAAATCATTGAGAAATGGTCAATATTGGCCCAAGATTCCTGGTAGCCCGCATATAATGGTACAACAGAATTCCCATTCTTCCTACCAAAAAATATCAATGTAAATATAAGGTTTTGTATAGCTTTTTTTTTTTGAAGACTTTAGCCACATTTAAAACCGATTGTGTTGGAATTTGAAACAAAGGGTTCTCACATATATATATATATATATATATATTTGTGCTGTGCATATATATAGGTCCACGTTATGATATAACGCCTCATAAAGTTCCGCTTTCGGTATTAATAACTAGAGTGTCCGTAATTTGGAACTTTCTTTTTTCGGGGCATGAACAACCTACTATCACATAACACTATAACATAGTCCCCATGAATGCATGTTCGGCCTGGCCGAACTTAACGATGTTTTTACTTGTTGAAATTTCATTTGAAGTTTCAAAGAGACATTTTTGAGAAGTTATAGCTTAAAATAAAATTCAAATTAAAAAAATATATTTTTTTTAAAGCGAGAATGGTTACAATATGATCATATCTTACATATATCGAAAAAGTAGTAAGGTATCGCATAGTCGGCCCCTTCCAACAGATTTTCGTTATTTATTGGTTAAAAGTAGAAATGTGCATATAATGGATGGTAAATGTGGTTCTTTTTGGTACTGTCAGTAACAAGAACGTGTGAAACCGAATAATTATTTTTTGATGGTTGATGTTTCCATATATCATAGCAGAGAATTTTTGCATATAATTTGGTTTTAGTAGCTGAAGTAAAAAAAAAAACAGTATTTGAACAAGTATTTTGAGAGTTTTCGAACAAAATACTAATTAATTAATAAATATAACAGACAAATGCAATCTCCACAATTATCGCAATTTTGAAAAATCGCAAATATTATTTTGGGCCGATTTATACCATCTCAATACCAAACAAAATTTCAAATTTTATCCTAAATATTGCGAGGACGGACACACAGACGAACATGCATATATTGACATAGAATTATTTATTTGGGGGTTTCCAGAATTTATTTCGAGATGTTGTAAATGAAATTACAAATTTTCTATACACTACACTTTAGAGGATATACAAATTGGCAAAAAATATCATCCATGTATCAGTCGATAACACACACTGATATTTTCTATTTATACCCTTCACCACACTGTGGTACAGGGTATTATGTCTTCATGTCAGGCAAAAGGAATCGAGATAGACCCATAGTTCCTTTTGAGAATATGCATAGAATCACATTCTGAGTCGATTTATGCATGTCCGTGCGTCCATGTATTCTTGTGAGCAAAGTACAGGTCGCATTTATGATCCGAATTGGATTAAATTTGTCACAGCTCATTGGTATGGCCCAAGGACGAACCCTATTGAAATTGGAGAAAATCGGTTCAGATTTAAATATAGTTCCCACATATATTTTCGTCTGATTTTAGGTAAATGGTGCACCGATGTCCCTGAAAATCATTAGATTTGCACGAATTTTTGGCATAGCGTACTGAAATAAGAGAAGAATGACGTGTTATAAATTTCTTGCAAATCGGTTCAGATTTAGATATAGCTCCCATATATAGTTTCGCCCGATTTTAGGTAAATGGTGCACCAAATGCATGAATTTTGGCATAGCGTACTGAATTGAGTCTAGAATGATGTGTGATAAGTTTCGTGCAAATCGGTTCAGATTTAGATATAGCTCCCATATATAGATTCGTCCAATTTTAAGTAAATGGTGTACCAAAGTCCCGGAAAATCATTACATTTGCACAAATTTTGGCATAGCGTACTGAATTAAGAGTAGAATGACGTGTGATAAGTTTCGTGCAAATCGGTTCAGATTTAGATATAGCTCCCATATATAGTTTCGCCCGATTTTAGGTAAATGTTCCATCAAAGTCCCTGCAAATCTTTTGTCTTGCACGAAGTTTGGCATAGCGTACTGAATTGAGTCTAGAATGATGTGTGTAAAGTTTCGTGAAAATCTGTTCAGATTTAGATATAGCTCCCATATATAGTTTTGCCCGATTTTAGGTAAATAGTGCACCAAAGCCCCTGAAATCATTTGATGTTCACGAATTTCGGTCAAGCGTACACAATTAAGTCTAGAATGACTTAGATTTAGATATAGCTCCCATATATATTTTCGTCCCATTTTATTCAAATGCTTCACCAAAGCCCCCTGTATATTTCGATTTTGGTATAGTGTACTAGAATGATGTGTGGAAAGTTTCGTGAAAATTGGATCAGATTTACAAAAACCTTCTATTTGAGCCCCGAATTTTTTCCCCCAATCTTAGGACAAATTTCTGTTCACAGATTTAATGCAACTATCCTAAATAGGATAGGCACAAAATTTTACATCGATATATCCTTGCATTCGGGAGATACAGTACATTCTTTCGGAAAAAATAAAGTCCAATATCAAGACAACCAAATGCAAAATCGTCAGAAAAACCATTTTAAATTATCCTCTGTATTCAATTTTACAAGAATCAAAAATAATTCTGAGGGTAGAATTTGTACAATTTGAATACGAAGCGATTTAAATAATTTGGACTGTATACACAAATTAGTACTGTACACAAATTTACCCTCTTCTCTATATAGAAAAGCTCATAACTTTACCAAATTTTTGAATTTTTTTGATTTTTCTTTTGATATGTGTCGTCCATAATTAGGTCTTCACATATGAAATCCAAATAATACATATCTACTAGCTGCATATAAAATGTAAGCTTTAAAACATGTTGTTGCCTCTGGGCAACATTGGGCCACAAAGGGTTAAGTAAATGGTGCACTAAAAACCCCTAGGTAGGACGATTGTACACCAAATACTCAATGGGTGTTTGATTGAGATTAAGTTATTAACAGTGCAGCATACCGAATAGTGTGTGTCAAGTTTGCTTTAAATCGATGTACAACATTTAGCAGAGGTTGCAGAATGACATGTGTAGGGATTGGTGTTTGTCGGTTTAGATATAGATAAAGATCACATATTAAAGTTCGTTCAATTTCATGTCAATGTTCTTTCGAAAAGGCGACGTCTTTTAGGATACATATGTAGAATATACCCAAAGTGGTCCAGTCCGACTTTACTACTTTCCTTACTGGTTTTCTCATGTATTTATTTCTTTTATTTTAGGCCAGGGATATTGATGAGCCGACAAAACTGCATTGATTCGAACATAATTAATGCCTTGCCTCCATCGTAACTGCAAAGCCAAAAGAAAAATGAAAATTTTCCCAACACCTGTGCAACCATCCATCCATCCACCCGATAAGTAGATGTAGTTTGTGTGCAAGTAGCTATCAAATCGAATCGATATGAAGTTTATAATTCTTGTTAAGACAATGTAATCCATTCCGGAATCAAAGACTATAAAAGTGTTGTCCCTGTTAACACTTCCTTCCTTCCTTCCATTGTCCAATAATATCTACAGCCCACCCAGCTGAGGGCGAGCCAGAAGTTATGGATATTTATTTGCCATTTGATGTTTACGGGTGTGGAAAAAATATTTCTTCAAATGGACAATGAATGCTAGGGTTTCGAAGTGGAGTGACGAATGGATGCATTATGGAACGTGATTCAAATGCAATATTCCAGATTATAGTGTTTAGTTGTTTTGTGATTTATTTGTTCGTCTGTTCGGAATATTGATTTGTATTCCCTCACGGTCGGTCGGTCATTCGGTTGGTGTTGTTTTTGTTGTTGACATTGTGGACAAAAGGTAATAATATTTCCCAATCACTGATAATGTGTCACATTTATCGAACAACTGTGTTGACTGGCAACCAGGAAAATTATTATATAAAAAATAAATATTTACTTTCTGCTGGCAACAACACAACGACAGCAGCATGATCATTATTTGTACAAGGATTTCGTATCAATTCAATTCAACTTTAAGGGAACCCCCCCCCCCCCCCCCATTCTCGATTTTATTTTTTCAAGATTTTCAATGGGCTGGTAAATCAATACCAATGCTTGTTAAGGTTTGTAACTTTACACATATACAATTGAAGATTTAAAAGAGAAGAAAAATAATTTACAACAAAATTTTGTTATTGTTTTGTTGTTGTTTTTTGTAATTAAAGAAAAGTCCTTATTTTTGATGGCGGGCATGATAACTCATCACTGGAACATCGGAATCCGAAAATTCCAACGGTGTTAGAAAGAGTACATGTCTGGCTCTCGTATGAACTAGGATTATTGACTTCGCTCTAAAATTAACAAAATGGCGGACCTTTGAAAAAATATTTTTGGAAAATCGCCGATTTTTGACCAAAACCCAAGTTAAAAAATAAGGAAGATCTTCACCGATTGACTTTATCCTAGTTCATACGAGAGCTATACACTCCCAGAGAAACGTTGCAAAATTTCGAACCGATTGGATTATTAGTTTTTGAGTTATCGTGCCCGCCATTCGCAAAAAAATGTTTAGAGAAAAACGCGTTTAAAGTTTGAGAATCCCTTCAGCCGTCACTTGATGCGGACACAATAAATCGGATATATCTTCAAGAGTTCTTGAGATTTTCACTTGAAATTTTGTAGAGACATTCCTTAATCAGTGTAGATTCGAATTATGTCAACAAAAATTTTGACCCCGAGAATGGGGAGGGTCCCCTTAAATGAAATGACTTCAATGGAAGAGAGTATTTTCATTTTTCCATACAATTGTATAACCATCACCGGAGTTCATTTGGTTATCATGAAAGTAAACCGAAAAGGCTTCCTTGAACCAATATTGAACACGTTTAATTGAACAAGGACTGATTGGGGCTTGAGTAGGCGTTCTGTGCGTATCATATGGGGTGGGCTTTTTGTTGTCTGCGCAACTTATGGTGCACCTCTATGGTACAGAACTGCCTCGTCTGTCTTTGGGCAGATGAAGCTCCTTTCGTGTCAGTGGGTCGTCATGTTAGCATGCTTGCCAGTGTGTCGCACTGTTTCCACCGAGGCGTTGCAAGTGCTGCTTGGCGCCGCTCCGCTTGATTTTTAAGTGAGATGTAGGTCTATCATGTATAAGCTTAAGCGCGGCTTTCAGTTGGATAAGGATGATTGGCTCAGGCCTTTTGATTTGGTTGATGGGGTGAGTAGGCGGTACAGCACTATCCTTCGGGACTGTGTTGTTGATAGGTGAAGGACAAGGTGGACGAACATTGACAAAGGGAGGGTAACATACGAATTTATTCGTGACGCAACGTTCGTAGTGGACCGGCCAGACTTTCTCTTCGGCTTAAGTACTGGTTTCTTACTGACGGGGCATGGTTCTCTCAATGCGTTTCTGCATGAAAGAGGCCTGTCCCAAACGGATTTATGTGGGTGCGGGATGACTGAGGACTGGAGGCATATACTGGCGGAATGCCGTTAGTATGATGACATTGGAGATTTAGCAAGTATGGGTATATCGAATGGAGGGGCGGGGTGTGATTTCAATAGGGCTATTGAAGACGATCGGACCTTTAGTTGTTTAAGTAGTTTTGCTCGTGAAGCATTTAGGAGAAGGTGCGGCGGGCTCAGTCGGTTGCCCCGGGTGTTGATTGGTAGGTGCACCGGGTGGCGGTGCGTGTTGGTTTTGGTGCGGTGTACGTGCTGCCTGCGGTTGTCTGCGCATTGTGGTTGGTTCGTGGTTCCCACTTCATGTGCTTCACTCGTCCTGTGGATGTAGTATAGGCTGTCCGTGAGGGCAGTTCTACTCATTGTTTGTGTTGTGATGTCCGATGCCGCGGTCCTTTGGGCCCTTTGCGCAGTCCGTGAGGACAGCATGTTAATTGTTTGTGTTTTGTGTATTTGTTTGCGTTGTCACTGCCTGTGACTAGGTTTTCCTTGCCACTTGCGGTTATGATTCTGCCGCTTATTTTGTTTTGGTATACCGGCCCGGACTTGCGTCGAACTGGGAGAGGCTTCGGTCTCGAGCCTGAGCGGAGGTTTTCCGTACCGCGGGTGTCAGGTGACCCTGGATCTGTCGATCCAGCCTGACAGTTGGTGTGACCCCCTGGGGAGCTTCGCGGGGGTTGTGGTTTCGCCCATCACCAAGGGGGAGGGTGTGCCTTCTGCACGCTCTCCGATTGGTACAGCACTTCGGTGCTGGTGGGCGCATTTCCGTCTGCCTCAGTCACTGTGAGATAGACCAATGGGCAGGTACACACATAAAACTCTTCAAGATACTGTTCACGAATTTAAATAATTTTGGTAGGGCGGTTGGAACCCCAATAAAAACTTAAATATTGAATCACGGTTAATTCGGCAGGAAAAACATGCACGAATTTCTAAAAAAGTCAAAACCCGTTATGTGGTAGATACCTAAAAAAGTGGACCAATATTGAGATTTGGTATGACGATTTGGTATCCAATGACAATCCTACAAATACCAAATTACAGCCAATCCCGTTGAAAAAAGGAGCCCAGACTCCAAAATATTTAGGATGGCTACCCAAAAAAGTGGACCAATATTGTGGTGAACCTATAAAGCTGGAATCCTGAAATTTGAAATTAAGATTGTGGTTTTTAGGAAGTTTTGTTTTGTTCGTACTAATGTGTACTAAATGCTACTTAATTTAGTACAGCTTGGATTTGGGTGAACCGTCGGGGCTGAAATTCTAAAATAAGATTTCTGTAATATTGCAAAATATAGGTATTTATGGAAATTAGTACTTATGTGTACTAAATTGGATTAATTTTGGATTTTGGAATCCTGACATTTGGAATTACGATTACTGTTGGAGTGTGGGATTGGGATATGGATGTGGTTTTAGTAATTTGTACTAAATGGTACTAAATTTCATAAAATTTATATGAATCAATAGAAGTTCAGGATTGGAATATAAAGGAAGTTTTATAAAATTGTAATTATGTGTACTAAATTTGGTACAATTTTGAATTGGATGAACCGGTCTGGAATCCTGAAATTGGAAAATATGAGATCTATGAATTGTTAAAATAGTATGTAGTTATGGGAATACCATATCCTGTATTTATGTGTACTAAATTTGGGACATTTTGGATTTGGGTGAATCGATCGGGCTGGAATCCTGCAATTGGGAAATATTATTTCTATTGAATTGTTGAAGTAGGTAGTTATGGAAATTTATATTAATGTGAACTGAATGGTACTAAATGTGATAAAATATGGATTTGGGTGAACCATTATAGCTCGAATTAATTTGAAATTTGAAAACTAGTTTTGGAAATAAGTAGTACAAAGAGTTCAAAAGACAATAGAAGATACCAAATTAAGTATAGATTTAGATTTCCATTGCGGTCTTCCCTTTATGCACGCACACAAACATATGCATAAAGACAAAATGTTGAGAAAGGTATAAGAATACGATTGTATGTAATATGTTGCTTAGCCCGTGTTTGAATCCATACAATGATAAATGTCCAAAATCAACAGTCAAATACAGACCATCCCCTTAAGCTTTATTATTAAAAGAAGATTATGTTGCGAAGCCTGGTTAGTCTTGAAATCGTCCCAAATCTAGCCCGTCCGAAACACAACTTTTCCTATTGAACTTTCAATAAGGATCTAATTCAACTCCTAATTATTATCATAACGTTATCGAATGTATTAAAAACGATACGAAAATGCAAGGATACATATGGAATTCTATGTTTTTTCAGATTAATGACGGGGTGCAGTGTTAATGTTTTTTTTTTTTTTTAAATTGAAATTCAGATCTGAAGCAGCGATACCATTAAGAAATAGTGTGGTCTTACAGCATTCTTGATCAATAACAAAACATTTAGATAATTTTGATTTCTACAAACGAATCAAGAATATAATGTAAATAAATCTGTAATCTATTTTTCATTGTTACTGACAAATATCATTAACATTATATCTGACGGTAGGACTTTACTTTTGTTGCCAACATACCCAAAATATTTACATAATTAACGGAATTGTAAGCAACAAGCTAAAACGCCCCTATGTATAACTATTATGGTTAAAGTTACCGAAATTCGCCGTATACATTAAGGTGAATACCTTAACTAAAATGGAGAGAATCTATTGGAAATAAAAATCATATGTAGATGGCAGTCAAATCGAAATAGTTTTATGGGAACTTACATATATAACGAAATACCATCTCGTTTAAACTATAATTGTTATGTTGGGGTTGATTATAGTAAAACGCTATTACCTACATTGGTACATTATAGCATATGTCTGTAAACGTTTTTAAGAGTGTCAGAAATAGATGGCGCTATAATACTTGTTACTTCGATTTATTGTACAACATGTTGAGCAGTTAGCAACAGAGGCAAATTAAACCAGATAACGCTAGGGATTTTCATTTTCTAATATTTAATTTTAAACCCTAAATATTTTTTTTATTAGTTTACCAGTTTTTAATAAAATATTGTTTAGACATGAAGTATCAAAGATTATAAATAAGAGATTTTATAACAAATTTAATATATTCCAAAAATGTCAACATGGCGTAGACAGTTTTGAAGATTGATAAAAAATCAGTAAGGAAATTCATAAGTCGGACGGGACCGACTATATGACACAACTTTGGGTACATACAAGAGATGCTCATATGTATAGTATTCTTTTGATAGAATATTTTATGGAAAATTTTATGTCAACCATCGACCAAAATATGTATAAGATTTTTACAAAATCGGACGAAACTATATTTGGGAGCTATATCTAAATCTGAACCGATTCCAAGAAAATTTCGCATACATCAATCCAGACCTAATTCAGTACGCTGTGAAAAATTTTGGGGCAATAGGCCTAGATTTGACTCTTTGGTGCTCTATTCACACAAAATCGGACGAAACTATATATGGGAGCTATATCTAAATATAAACCGATTCCAACAAAACTTCGCATTCTTCAATCTGGACCTAATTCAATACTCTGTGTAAAATTTTGTTTCAATCGGACAAACCTTGGGTGTTTGGTGCACCATTTACATAAAATCGGACAAAACTATATATGGGAGCTATATCTAAATCTGAACCGATTTCATCAAAACTTGGATTATATCAATCTAGACCTAATTCAGTACTCTTTGCAGAAATGGCCGAACGTTTAAAATGGTTCGAAATTACATAGAAGCTTCTATAGAAGAAAATACGATAGGTGAAATCTATTTCTGATGGTGTGTGTGACCTTGAGATGTCAAAGTCCGTCTCTAGAAAATGTAGCTTTAAAAAATTTAACCTTTATCTGAATTCCAGTTAGACTGATAGGAATGATAATTACCAGGATATGTCCATGGTTGCCAAATGTTAAGTATCAGAGGACAATAACCTGCCAAAAAGTTTTTATATGTGTTGAAAAAGTACTGAGTTATAGGGCTCTAAAAAAAGTGCCGAATGTGCCCCAGTCTCCCCTAATTTTTGTTTACAAGCCTAGATCAAATCCGACTAATTGGTATAGTGCATCTGGTCCTCTCCCACAAATAACTGTATGAACATGGCAGATCTTAATGTTTATATTAAATATAATGCATATATATTTATACTAAATATATAGGACAACCTTGCAGGCAGTAGCAACACGTAATATGATGGAGAATTATCGGGAGAAAAGGAGAGAGGAGAAACGTGTTTCAGAAAAAAGAAGAAAGAACAAGAAAAACGTGAGCGTGAGCAAATCGAGATGTACAAGAGTCAGAATGAAGTCTGGAAATTTTACCAACGAGTAAAACACCAAACCGAAGGTTTTGGTGCAGGCACATCCTCCTGTAGAGATGAAGAAGGAAACCTGGTGAATGATAGATACAGCGTGTTGAGGATCTGGAAGGACCATTTTGAAAAGCTTCTGGTATCAAATAGTGGCGGTGATGAACATACCCCAGAACCAATAAGAGATGATGGTATAGAGTGTATACCACCTAGCCATGATGAGGTCATAAAAGCAATTAATCGGCTCAAGAACAATAAAGCAGCAGGGACCGATGGGTTACCAGCCGAACTATTCAAGACGGGTGGTCAGATGTTGGTCCGGAGCATGCACCAGCTGTTTAGTACAATTTGGCTAGAGGAATGCATGCCAAATGATTGAAACCACAGCATTATGTGTCCCGTGCACAAAAAAGGAGATAAGACGATATATGCCAACTATAGAGGAATTAGTCTTCTTCCCATAGCATATAAAGTGCTATCCAGTGTGCTGTGTGAACGATTGAAGCCAATGGTCAATGACATTATTGGACCAGACCAATTCGGCTTCAGACCTGGCAAATCCACCATTGACCAGATTTTCACTCTGCGCCAAATCCTGGAAAAGACCCACGAAAAACACATCGGCACATACCACCTATTCGTCGACCTATACATTCAACAGCCCTATCCGTTGAGAGGTGACCAAACTCACACTTTACAAGACGATGTTATATGGACTTGAAGCATGGGTTCTTGCGCAAGCAAATGAGGCAGCTCTTGGGATGTGTGAAAGAAAAATTATCCGAAAGATCTACGGGACGGTCTGCGTCGACGGTGAATATCGGCGCCGAATGAACCACGAGCTTCACAATTTATACGCTGACATCATAACAGTCAGTCGGATTGAGGTGCAGCGACTACGGTGGCTAGGCCATGTTTTGCGAATGAATGAGAATGCCCCAGCTCAATAGGCACATAAAAGCGAGCCTACTAATGGTTCCCGTAGAAGGGGAAGGCCACGAATTAGATGAAAAGATCAAGTAGAAAACAACATCTTGGAACGTGGTCTTTCAAATTGGAGGAGATGCGCACAAGACCGACGCGCTTGGAAATCTTTTTTAAGCTCGGCTTATGGAACAACCGTTCTGTAACAAGCCTGCTAAGGAAGTAAGTAGATTAGGTCCATAATTTCATTATACATTATGTCCGTTGACTTCAACAAACCATAAACTGAGAATATATATCTGAAGGTAAAGCCAACTGACATTTTTTTGCTTGTTACCTTATCAAAGTTTATTACCCTCATTAGCCATAAAAAACATTCACAAAAATAATACTAACCTTATTGTTTGCTCAATATGTCCCAAAACCAAAATATAACTTAATATCATCTAATAACAACAATTACCCACATACATATCATATGTATAGAATGTAAGAATATATCCTATACATATGATATGTATCTACCGGCAAAACTCAAATGATACTATTCTATTCACATAAGAATCAAAATCCATAACCTGTTTAATGATTTGTCTTCTTAGTATGTCTCTGGCACATCGGTCACATGCTCGTTCATTCATTCATTCATTGAAACCGCATATTAAAATGATAGCATTTGGTCCACTATTAGTATTCTTGATTGCCCAAGAGTTGCTGGCCGCAACAACAACAAGAAATAGAAACATATCCAAATTGAATTTAGTTCTTAGATTGATATGAATGGAGCTTTAATTTCATAGATTTGATTTTTTTGATGGAAACGTTGTGGAATTTCCTGCATGAAATTAAGCGCCCACATGCGTTGTCAATGTGTGCCATAAACAGAGCACCAGCTCTGGTCGGCATTCGGACAAGTGTGCTTTGTTAAAAATGACCACTAGGATCGTTGAAACGCTTCGTAATGGTGCAATTGCTACTGCCATTCATGTGTGTGCTGTTTTTATTTTTGTTGGTGCTGCAATTGCCATAGATTTTGTTTTTTTCGAACTGAGCATGCGCAACCATTGACTTTACAGTTTATTCGATCATAATGCCACATATTTTGCATACTTGTCAAATATTACGATAAATTTCGTACGGCTAGACATAGGCACGGGTATTAGGTATAGGTTTTTTGTCAATTCAATGTACACCCTCCTTACACTCTTCATGATTCTACCGTAGGTACACGTCGTTACTGTCCATCCATTCAGATTTGTATTTATGACTGTGGACATGAACATTAACATGTTCGAAATTTGTGTTTGTGTGCTTGTTGTTGTTGTTTTCGCCTCAGTTTTTTGTTGTATTTGGGGCTTTGCAAAATATCAAATACTGTGAAATACCTGTGTATGTCGAACAATGTTTTTGACAAATTGATGCATTTACGAAACGTAAAACTTAGCCCATAGATTAGTGTGGACAGATAACATGTTCAAATGCGGGTAGAAATTAACTGTGATGTGATTGCAGACAAAAATAGCGAAATAACTTTTGAATGGAACTCCCGGGCAAGTAGCGTGGGAATTGATTTGATTTATAGATTATTTTTAATTTATAGTGCTATTAATCCGTTCGATATTATTCTCCACCATAGGAAGGGGAGTAAATATACACATTTTGTAAATCCATTTTCAAACTTTCGAATCATATTACTACTAATTCTAATTGTAATCCATCATTTCCTGTATTTCAGAAGTTTCTGTACAAACCGAATTGCTCGTTGGCACTACCGATAAAATCATCTATGTAATAAAATCCATTCAACCTATTTGGTTTTCATATAATGTTCCGTATTTTATTGCATATAAATCATGTAAAATATGGTCAGTCGGTGTTGCCGACAGATATATGTATATCCTCACTCTACGGTTTGCGGATCTCCTCTTGTGCGATCTCCTCCAATTTGAAAGACCATGTTCCGAGATGTTGTCTTCTACTCTATCTTTTCATCTAATTCGTGGCCTTCGCCTTCTTCGTGAACCATCTATATGCTCGCTTTTATATGCCTTCTGAGCTGGGGCATTTTCACTCATTCGAACAACATGGCCTAGCCACTAGAGTTGCACAGTTCACGAAGGAACTAGTTCAAATGAACGATTCACTTAAAAGACCGATTGAACTAGGTATTACAAAGTCGTTCTATTTAGTTCATTAAAAGAACGAACAGGAATAATCGTTCATTTTACTTCGAATGTGAGCATTTTACTGACCTGGTTCGATTTGGTCTAAATGAAAGCGACGCCGATCGAGCTTTATTTTGCATGTAATATTAACAGCGCTTTCATTTAGTAAACATTAATAAAATATATGTTGCCTATCATTTATTTTGGCAATGAAGGCTGTTATATTTATCATTACCTTTGTGTACAAAGGCAACTAATTTTTAAATTACTCCGAAATTTTACATCTCGCCATATAGGTCCTTAAAAGTGTATGACATTCCAATAAAACAAAAAAATGTAAAATTCTTTTTAATCACACATTATAATCTTCCAAGAACACAATCTATCAACTGAACGATTCGATGAGCTATTAAAAGAACCACCGATGTAAAACGACAGCTGAATAAATAAGCCTACATGCGAACATTTCAACTACTGAACTAGAAGACCGAACTAGTTCAATCAAAATAGCTGAACTAAAAAGAGCGATCAGCTTGATACGACTGACTATATCGATGTACGCGTATAGATTGTGAAGCTCGTGGTTCATTCGACGTCGATATTTGCCGTCGACGCATTTCCGCCTGTAGATCAGTGTTGCTCAGCCCTTTACGTTTTCGTGAAAACAAACCACACGTATTCTCTCTCTCAATTAAGATCAGCCATTTGTTTAGCGTAGGCGGGAGAGTAACATACAAATACTAATGCAAGTAATATGAGCATCACTTCCGTAGATCTTTCGGAGCATTTTTCACTCAAACACTCCAAGAACTGTCTCATCTGCTTGAGCAAATACCTATGCTACAGATCCATATAAGTGTCTTGTAGAGTCTGAGTTTGGTCTGGCGGAAGTGGCCCTGTTTCTAAACTGCTTATTTAGACCATACTAAGATGGATTTGCCCGGTCTGAAGCCGCATCCGTATGGTCCAATAATGTCATTGATAATTGGTTTCGTCGTTCACACAGCACGCTGGGATAGCACTTTATATGCGATGGGATGGATACTAATTCCTCTATAGTTGGCACATATACATTCTTATCTTCTTTTTTGTGCACGGGACGCGGACAACATTATACACATTTGGTTCAAAGATTGTGGTGTGCAAATTTTGGTTTATATCGAATGCTCTGTTCGCTTGATATTATAAATTAATTGTTAGCATAATTTTGATGATTTTGTGGGAGAGGTACCAGAAGGATACCAGAATATTCGGATATTATATTTTTTTCATTATATCAACAAAGTATTTCTTTTAATACAACTACAAATTACGCATAAATCTGCCTATTTTTGTTGAACGTTTTAAAAACTGTCTGCGTAAAATCTAACAACAAAGCTGTTGAAAATTACTACTTTTTGTGCGGCATCTTTTTTTGATTTAATTGAATCTACTCTAATTATAGAATGCCCCTACAAAATTTCAAGTGGAAAATCTCCAGAACTCTTGAAGATATAGCCGATTTATTGTGTCAGCATCAAGTGACGGCAAGAGCAATTATCAAACTTTAAGGGGACCCCCCCATTCTCGGGGTCAACATTTTTTTTTTTTAATTCATTCGAATCTACACTAATTCAAGAATGTCCCTACAAAATTTCATGTGAAAATCTCAGAACTCTTGAAGATATAGCTGATTTATTGTGTCAGCATCAAATGACGGCTAAAGGGCTTCTCAAACTTTAAGCGTGTTTTTATACCCTCCACCATAGTATGGAGGGTATATTGATTTTGTTTCCGTTTGTAACTCATCGAAATAATCATCTCCGACCCTATAAAGTATATATATTCTTGATCAGCGTAAAATTCTATGACGATATAGCCATGTCCGTCTGTCTGTCTGTTGTAATCACTCCAGCGTCTAAACGAATGGAGACAGATCGCCAAAATTTTGCATAGATTCGTCTTATATAGATCCACTTTTTCTGGTAGCCCCCATATAACGGTACCTCCAAATGTTCAGTATTTTGGGGATTTTGATCGTATTTTTCAGATTTAGCTGTAATTTAGTATTATGAGTTCTTAATTTGTCCCTCTCTCCACAAAAAATTATGAATATAGGTCCATTTTTTCTGGTAGCCCCCATATAACGGTACTCCAAATTTTCGGTATTTTGGGGATTTTGATCGTATTTTTCAACAGATTTAGCTGTAATTTGGTACATGGGGTTCTTATTGGGTACCAAATTTCCCCTCTAAAAATTATAAATATAGGTTCACTTTTTCTGGTAGCCCCCATATAAGGGTACCTCCCAATTTCCAGTTTGGTATTTTGTAGTCGTATATGGTAACAAATCTCTCCACCAAAAATTATTAATAATTGCCCCCATTTTGGGCTAGTCTCCATATAACCCCCTTTTTTATTAAAATGGTTATCTGATTTGTTCTGCGTTTTGAGTTTGGTTCTAAGACTCTGATGTAATCATTTCACCTGCGGAGGATATCGAGATAAAAAAGTAGAACGTAAGGTTCGATAATGAACTATAACCCGCATTAAGACCTAGTCCCTGTATGGAGGTTCCAGACAAAGTGGACCGATATTCCCCATCTTCGAATTTGAACTAAGATTGGAAGAAATAATAAGGTGGACAAAGTTTGGATGAAATCTAAATTTTTTGAAGCGCATTTGGTCAAAGATTCATGGGGTCTAGAATCGATATTTCAATTAGCCACAGTGTATAATTATCCATTAAAAATTACTGAATTCTTTATTATGGTTTACATAATCCCTTTTTAGAAATGTCGGTATAGGTCCACTTTTTGGTATGTTCCCATTATTTTCATTTCTAGTACCTGTCAGTATATCTATGGTGGAGGGTATCCAAAGAACTTAACGCTTTTTCACTTGTTCTCTTCCTAGTC